>NC_077227.1:49539171-49551671 GCF_027887165.1 Monodelphis domestica
TACTGAGGATAACTACAAAGACAAAAATGAGACAGTCTCTGCCTCCAAGGAGATTTTCCAGGGCAGACAATGAGTATGTACATAAGGACATCCAGAATAAATAAAAAGTTGTTTGGGGATGGATCTCACTAGAAGCTGAGGGCAGCAGGAAATTTCTGTAGAAGATGGTGCTTGGCTCTGAGCCTATAAATGAGTAAGGGAGGCTGTGAAGCAAAAGTAAGGAGGGAAAGCCCACCAGATATAGGGGATGGGAAAGAGAGGGGGGGGGATGGAATAAGCAGAATAATTAACAATAGCAATTACTAAGGAAGTTCTGAGGTCTTCATTCAAAAGAGGAAAAGTGGGGAAACTTTGGATTGGGCTTTAGACCCAGGTTTTAGTCCTGGTGGTCCTCTTGTACTATATACTGGTTCTATGTGATCTGTGCCTCTAACACTCTCTGAGACTTGGTTTCTTAATCTATAGACTAGGGGTAGATTGGATCAGGATTCTTAAAATGGGGCACATAGACTCCATGAACTCTAGTGAGTCTGAAGAGGGAAAAGTTGGCATATTTATTTTACTAACCTCTAACCAAAAATGAATGCTGCTTTCAATTATTACAAAAAAGGATTTTGAGAAAGGGGTCCACAGACTTCACTACATTGTCAAAAGGAAATTGGGATGCACAAAAAGGTAAGAATCCCTAGACTTAAAGTCCTTATAATTCTAAATCTGGAATCCTATGATCTGTATTTTAATAAAAAGCCAAGATTTTGAAATTTTGTTCAAGAAAAGATCTTCAAGAAAAGAAGCTTGCTAACTCCTAAACCCAGAGAATGAACTGTTGCAGAAAGATGCCAGAAAACCTACACTACATCAAGAAGATCCAGAACGAACTTTGGGTATGGTTGATTGAACTGAAGTTTGATTGAACATTTATTTGAATGTATACTCTTATGCCAAAAGGGGACTGCCCCCTAATTGGTTTTTGTCAATGTGCCCAAAAAACATTGTTTTGCTGTCTGTCTTTCTTCTATTTCCTTCTTCTATCTAACTATTGTAATTTCCTCTTAGAAGGTAAAATTATGTATGCACCTGCAGTTAGAAAATTTGGAGGTGCAGGATGATTATGTTTAGTGATCAATTGGGGAGACTAGTCTACCATCATCATCAGGGGGACTGTGAATTTTAGATTACTCCACCCTACTTAGTCTAACAAAAGCAGGAATGTCTACACCCATACTTAAGGATTAAGTATTTAGGAGGATGGCTTATGACAGACATGAGCTAGCAAATGACAAATCAGAAACAACTGACAGACCCCTGGGCTGTTGTTAAGTCAAGCTTAAGCTACCATTGGGTACATGTGAGATGCAGGAAAGTGATGTAAGAACGGTCTATATATTTTGCGTCATTTCCTCTCTCCGCTCTCTTTTGCAGTGGAGAGGTGGCTGGCGGCAGCTTGCTGAGCATGCTAAGCATTCCAGCATCTTGGTATGACAACAGTTATTGTCCGGTTTGGCAGTGAGTTTCCTTGATACTATCCTGAGAGAAGCTGAGTAGCCTAGTTCAGGTGAGGCATCTTTACTGAGCTCTATCGGAGTTTAGGCTGATTCTTTCTCCTTTACCTTCCAAACACTACCTCTTAGAAAGCCACTAATCTTCAGAGACCTCATGGCAGAGGACTTTGAACTTCCCCTGGCACAAGCCAAGTGGGAGAAATCCTACACCCTTCCCTCTCCCTTCTCCTTAATTCCTTTCCTCTATATTAATTAAACCACCATAAATTTCCAAACTGACTTGGGTATTTTATTTGGGATATTCCCTGATGACCAAAATTAATTTAGATTAGGTCACAACCCTAAAATTATCCTTACAATCTCATTACCTTACCTGGCTGGGCCTCAGTTTCCTCATCTGTAAAATAGCCGTGCCTACCTCCTATAACTGTCTGAGGCTCATCCAAGAGAATGGATGAGAAGTTCTTGGGGAAACTTGTTAATAAACATGAGGCATTATGGCAAAATGCTTTCTTCTTGACACCCCAGGTGATGACAGCAGAAATGACCTCTCTGAGGTTAGCCCTTCCTGCCTCCCCTTCGTTGGATCTTCCTCTCCTTTGGGAGCATTCTCCTGACACTCTCAGTAGCCTGGATGCCTCTTTTCGAGGACCTGGGGCTGGGGTGCAGGCCAGGGGCAGATATCTCATCCACCCCCTTTCCTCTGGAGGGCCACCCAAGAGACATGAACTATGGACTCGTACCTCCTGCCTCAGGTCAAGCAGCTCCCACTTCATTTGGTTGAGCTCCAGGGCTTTCTCCCGCCTCTGGATCTCCTGTGGCGGCTCCTTCAGGACCCCTCGGGCTGCCCGCAGTGGACTTCCCAGCTCTACCCTTTGCTGACCGCTCTCCAAAACAGATGACCACAGGTCCTGTTCTGACCTGCTCCAGCCCTGGAGGCCCAGAGTCCTGGGGTTGAGCCCACTGGACGTCCGAAGGGTGGGGCAGAGAAGCCCGACGGCATCTGATAAGCGGACTTGAGCCTTTGCCGAAGGGGCCACAGGACAATGTGCTGTGCAGGGAAGAGGGGGAGAATGGGTAGAGGAGCCAGCACCCTGGAGCAGGAGGCCTGACTGCAGGTTTAGATCTTTTTGCTTCTTCCTCTCTCCAGAGCTCCTTTGATAGCACTCACCTGGCTACAGGGGTATGGATGGTCCTTGGGAGGCTTGGGAATGGTGATCTGTCCCGAGGACTGGAGCTACGGGAGTGCCATGGGCAGGAAGGCTTCCCAGACTCCTGGCATCCATATGGGGCTCTCAGAGGGCCCTAAGGGAAGGGAAGAAGGCCACGAATGATGAATACTCCTCAGCATCATCATCATCACCATCCCTTACATTTGTAACTAGGAGCCAGAGAGCTTCAGTCATTTACTCATGGTCACATAGCCAATCAGAGGAAGGACTCGATCCCAGGTCTCTTGAGGCTCAGTCATAGGACTCCCTTGGGAAGAGGAGCACTTTGGGGCTGAGGTTGGGTCCCATCCAGGGACTTATCTGAGATCCTGAACTAGTCAGTTGGGACTTTTGTCCCTCTGGAAAAGGATATTAAGTGCCAAAGAGGGAGTGGTCCATGCTGTGATGCTGTCAGCTGTCAGTGCATGGCAGGGACAGGGCTGGCAAAGCTGGCAAGTCCTGGTGTTTCTGCCCTTTCCTGAGGGCTCTTTGGGACAGTCAGCATCTGATTCCTCCTCCTCAGAGGAGGTGAAGCGTAATTGGAAGAGAAGCCAAAGCCAAACTCAATGGGGGAAATAGTCCTGAGGGAAACATGAAAGTCCTTTCCACCACCAGCCCCCCTTCTCTGCCCCAAGAGAGTCTCTGGAAGAGGAGCAAACCCTTGGAGTGGGCCCTGGGCATCTCCACGGACCTTGCCCTGGGGCGACCCCGAAGCCTCCCAGGAACGAGGGGTCCTTGGCCAGGCCTTGGAGAAAGCTGCCATCCCTGCTGTAATGGGAAAGGCCAGCTGGGATAGGAGGCCCAGCCTTGGGAGGACATGCTGCCCAGGAAGCGGGGAGAGGAGAGGAGAGGCAGCTGGGCACCCACAGATATCTGCACTAGACCCAAGTCAGGCACCTTCAAACCTGCCAGTAGAAAAAGCACAAGCATCACTGAGTGAGCTGGATGGCTGAGCAGCCTGGAAGCCAGGGGCCCTCTCCCTTCCCACCCCATCCCCCAGGGGCCCCACGTGCACCCTATTGCGGAGCCCCCTGGGCCTGAGGTGGCCAGCCCTGTCTTCCTTCTGGTCCTCAGACTTCTCTGCACAAGGAGCTTCCCACAAGGAAATTCCCTCTGCAGCTACCATCTTGGAGAGCTGCCTGGGACAGTCAGGCAATAAACATTTATTAAGCACCCATTAGGTGCCTGGCATTGTGTTAATTGTTGTTGGAATTGTTCAGTCCCTATCTGACTATTCATGACCCCCAAGGATCTTGCTGTCCATGAGATTTTCTTAGCTGGGATACAGGAGCCATTTTTCCATTTCCTTCTCCATGGAACAAGGCAAACAGAACTTAAGTGACTTGTCCAGGGTCTCTCAGCTAGTGTCTGAGGCTGGATTTGAACTCAGGTTTTCATGTCTCCAGGCCAAGAATCTTTGCACTGAACCTTCCAGCTGCCCCAGTAATGTGCTAAGTGCAGGGGATGAAAAGAAAGGCCAAAGACAATGGGTGCTCTCTATGCAAACAATTATGGCCAAATAAGATCTTTGGAGGCAGGCTTTGACTTCAGGTCATCCTTGGTCCAAGGGGGCCTCTCTACCCCTCAGATGTGCCAGTGATTTGTCTGAGAGGAGGTGAGGAGCCAGGAGAGCAGGGCCAGGGGAGGAAGAGATGCTTTCCAAGAGGTTGGGGGACCCAGGAAGGGAGATTATAATGGGACAAATGAGGACTGGGGACTAGTTCTGAGGGAGCTTAGACACTGGAGACATTGTAGGGTCAGAGAAGATGGTAACCACCACCACCACCAAACCCTCAGAGGGCAGAGATTCCTCGAGGATGCTAAGCAGGACCTGCATCCCCAGCATATGGGCGGTCCATTCAAGGAACTTTTGTGAGTAGAGTCCCAACACACCACCAAGTCTGCGTTCAGGTGACAGAGGAGAGCTTCATCCGGAGGCCAAGTAGTTGGGCTGCTGCTCGTAGCAGTGATGAGCTGGAAACGAAAGCAGGTATCCACAGACTGCGGAATGGTTCAACCCAAAATGAGATAACATTGATACATCCCTTTGTCAACTTTAAAGCCCTCGAGAAATGCCAGTCATCATTATTATCATTGAACAGAGTGTGATCTATGAATGGAAGGTAACCTTGAATCATGGTAAACAAGGAAGGCACAGAATGCAGAAAAGAATGGGAAGACTTAGATGAACTGATGCAGAACCAAGAAGACAATATCCACATTGATTATAACAATGTATACAAAAGGCACACTAAAACAAAATTGTGTACTTGAAATGACTTTCTTTGGTCCCAGAGAAGAAATGAGGAAATGCATCTCCCTCCTTTCTGTGGAGAGGTGGGGGACTCTCGGGGTAGAATGATGTGTATAACTTTGGATGTGGTCCCCTGCTGCTCTTACTTTTCCTTAATTATTTTCCTGCTTTCTTGCAAAGGGGAAGGCTGACCTTGGGAGAGGAGAGGAAGTGAGAGGAGGAAGGTATACACATATATAACTGTGATATAAAAGCAAAAGGCATCAATGAAACTATTTTTGAAATGAAAGAAAATAAGTCAGGCAATATCTGAAAGATAAGGACAGAAGGGCCCCAGATACCTGCTTTCAGAAAAACCTAACCAATCTGAGACATTTTGTAGTAATGCTCTTTCCCCATTTTCTAAGTATTTCAAGACTTGCAAAAGTCTTTCCTTACAATTGTAAGAATTAATATTTCTACCCAGATATATATTTTATAAAGTTTATTAGAAAGGCTAGACAATCATAGTTTAAATCTCTAAATGATCCATGGGGAGACTGGTCTCCCAAAGGATCACAGGGGGGATTGTGTCAAAGAAGATTCATTCCCACACCGTCCTGAGTAACTTGACCTGTCCATCAACATTATGCCAGGTTTTGAGTCCGCGAATGTGCTGTATGTGAATAAAAAGTGAGAGGGAGGTCTTTACCAGGTTTTCTTGCTTGGAACAGACTGGGGAGGAGAGCAGGCAGGTGAAGGAAAAGAGGAAAGGACTGGAAGGCCAGGCAACCTCATGGTCAGGTTACTTAGAGGAATGAGATTTAAACTATTATTGTCTACCCTTTCTAATAAACTTTATAAAATATATAATCTGGGTAGAAATATTAATTCAATTCTTACACAATGAACCTGTGTAATTGAAATTTTGTACTTTGAACTACATTACCCAGCATCCCTTTCCTCTTTCATCCCTATGTTGCCTCCTTATGTGTGTCTAGATAAGTCCTATAACTTGCCTTTTTGCTCTCTTCTTCCCACACTCTGCTCCTGGCTCTTGTCTGGTTTCTGCAGTCCAGGGAACTCTCTCTCTTTGCTAATGCTCTCATTTTCCTTTTTCTTCAACTTATTCATTAATAAATTCTTATAAGAAATAATACTTGAAGTATTTGGATATTAATTTTAATCTTACAAACCCATAAGGGAGGTGGTACAAGTAATTTTATCCCCATTTTACAGATGGGGATGTTGAGGCATAGGGAGGTTAAGTGATTTGTCCAAAGACAGCCAGCTAGGAATTAGGAGAGCCAAGTTGGAACCTAGATCTAATAATAATATAATAATAATAATAAGTCATAATTTCATTTGTACAGATAGACCTCTAACAAGTTATTCTGGGGGTCAGGGGCAAGCAGCACAAGCATACCCTCAGGTCACCTTTAAAAAAACAACCCTTACCTTCTGCCTTGGAACTGTCACTTATTATCAATTCTAAGAAAGAAGGCAAGAATTTTACCTAAATGACTTGCCCAGGGTCACATAGCTAGAAAGTATCTGAGGCCACATTCAAACCCAGGACCTCCCATCTCAGGCCTGGCTCTCTATCCACCAAGCCACCTAGCTGCCCCCCTTCAAGTTATTTTTTGAAGACCATTTCAATTAAAGGACAGAGACACCCCAGGATGAAAGACCTCCAAAGTGGAGGTCTCAAAGCCACTGATTCGGGGAAGGGGTTCTGGCCAAAGAACATCTCACCCAGGGGTCAGCCATCTGTTAGCCTCCGAATTGTTCTCACTAATAAGACATTCTGTTTAGTTCTTTCCTCTCTATTGAAGGAGCGTCAGTGCTATCAGCACCCTCTAAATAGTGGTGCCCTGAGACAAGATCCCTGTGGTACCACCTTAGTTACAGTGTGCCTTGAGAGTCAAGCCTCCCTCCCTCCAGTCCTGAAGCCCCAGGACAAAGTTAGTCTGTGCTCTTTACCCAGCTAGCTCGGGTCTTTTCTGGGCATGCTGCAGCTTGTCAATACCCTTTCTAAAACATGGTGCTGAAGCCAATCCATCAGCAGGCTCTCACCGGGAAGAAGAGGGGGACTGGCCCAGGGTCCATGACTCTCTCCGTGAAGGCTAGGGTCACATGATCTCTTTGGGGAGGCATTATGGGAAGGAGGATCCTGATATCAGGGCATGTAGCCCACTCCTTTCCTGGGAAAGAAGTTCATTTGGAAACTGGAGTCACCCATGGATTTCAGCATGTGGATCCTACCCATGAGCTCCCAGCCATTGTGGAGGGCTGTGGCCAGGGCAGGGGATGGGTGGGTGGGTGGCAGAATGGAATGGACCCAGGCTTACCTCCTCCTGGATTTAGATCCTTGGGGCTAGAGGGTTCAGGTCCCTCCGAATGGAAACTCCTGAGCCTTCCTAGCTCTCACCAAGCTCAGGCATTCAGGGAGCCATAGTAACCCCAGGCAACAAGCTTCCTGTAAACTCTCCTCTCCCTTTGGGATGGGGTGGAGGGGGAGGGAACAGCGGAGGAGAAGGAGGAAGAGAAAGAGACAACAAACCAAGGAGTGGGTCCTGCCTCCCTGCAGCCTGAGTCTCCTGCTTGGTGGGGCTCTTCCTTCTGCCACTCCTGCTTGCCAGGGTCACCGAGAATGAGGCTAGTTTGGCTCCTGGGCAGAGGAAAGGTTTGGAGTGGGGCTGAGGATTTAAAGGTTGCATGGGAGAATGTGACTGAATACAGAGCCATATTCTGGGTTCGAATCCCCATTCTGTTACTTATCACTTGGAAATCCATCAGCAGACCATTCCCCCCTCTGTGCCTCAGTGTCTTCATTTGTACAGTAAAGGCACTAGACCAGACGATCTCCAGAGCCTCTTCTAGCTCTAAATTCTACAATGCATGATCCTGCGATTTATTCTGAGCCTTCAATTCCTTTTAAATGGGTCCCTCTTTCAAGAATCGGAGAGATGTAGCCTGCCCAAAAGAAGACAGAGGACCATGATAGCCGGCCGCCATATTGGAAGGGTTGTCAATATGGACAAGGACTTGGCCACACAAAGCAGAACTAGGGGCAATCAGCAGGAACACCCTAGTTTTAGGATTGAGTCGGAGAGACTCCCAGAATCCCAGATTCTAAGGGATAGGAGAGGTCATCAATCCCAGAGACTCCTTTTGCAGAAGTGAAACCCAACGCCCAAGACGTCCATTGACTTGCCTAAGGTCACACAAGGACTTAGTGGCAGAACCAAAATGAGAAACTGGGTCTCTGGAGCCCATCGAAATGCACTTTCTACTATGCCATTGGGTAGCCCCCTGGACATCATGGACTGTAAGGATGGCAGAGTTAAGTTCAGTCAGAAATCTGAGGCATTTGAAGAGGGTCTGCCTCCTGGGAGGTACTCATGTAGTACAAAGAGCACAGTCTGAGAGTCAGGAGTCCTGGCTTCTAGCCTTGCTTCAGCCCCTGCCAAGAGTCCCCCCTCTGGTCTCAGTTTACCCCTTTGAGACTGTCATTCCCTGCCCCCACTTCCTTAAAGTCACATGGCCACCACACAAATTTAGGGCTTTCCAGCTCACCTTGACTATTGCAATGGACCTGCAAATTTGAACCCTGCCTCCTTTCTCCCTAGTTGCAGTTGGGGATCCACTCTGCTGAGCTACCAAATGGATATTCTAAAATGCAGGTAGGCCTGACTCTGCCAGCCCCCTGCTCAGAAGCTCTAATGCTTCTGGGATAAAATGCCAACTCTCCTGTTTGACATTTGAAGCCTTTCACAATTGGCTTCAGCAGCCTGAATTTTTGCCTCATAGATTTACTGTTCCAGGCAAACTGACCTATTTCCTCAGAGCAGCCATTCTTTCTCCACCCACTTAGGTGCTTTTGTAACCCCATATTACCCCTTGCCTTCCTTACCTCAGAATCCCCAGGTTCCTTCAGGGCTCAGCTTGAGGGGGTACATAATGACTTACTCACCTCCACCCCTTGCCCTGGAAAATTGTTCTCTCACCCTCTCCCTCCCTCCCTCCCTCCTGCCCTCTCTCCCTCTCTGTCCTCTCTCTCTTTCCTCCCTTCCTCTCTTCCTCCCTTCCTCCCTTTCTCCCTTTCTCTCTCTCTCTCTCTCTCTCTCCTCTCTCTCTCTCTCTCTCTCTCTCTCTCTCTCTCTCTCTTTTTCTTTCTTTCTTTCTTTCTCTCTCCTCTCTTTCTTTCCCTTCCTTCCTTCCTTCCTTCCTTCCTTCCTTCCTTCCTTCCTTCCTTCCTTCCTTCCTTCCTTCCTCCCTCCCTCCCCTCCCTCCCTCCCTCCCTCTCTCTCTCTCCTCTCTCTCTCTCTCTCTCTCTCTCTCTCTCTCTCTCTCTTTCTTTCTTTCTTTCTTTCCCTTCTCTCCTTCCTTCCTTCCTTCCTTCCTTCTTCCTTCCTTCCTTCCTTCCTTCCTTCCTTCCTTTCCTTCCTTCCTCCCTCCCTCCCTCCCTCTCTCTCTCTCTCTCTCTCTCTCTCTTTCTTTCTTTCTTTCTTTCCCTTCTCCTTCCTTCCCTTCCTTCCTTCCTTCCTTCCTTCCTTCCTTCCTTCCTTCCTTCCTCCCTCCCTCCCTCCCTCCCCTCCCTCCCTCCCTCCCTCTCTCTCTCTCTCTCTCTCTCTCTCTTTTCTTTCTTTCTTTCTTTCCCTTCTCCTTCCTTCCTTCCTTCCTTCCTTCCTTCCTTCCTTCCTTCCTTCCTTCCTTCCTTCCTTCCTTCCTCCCTCTCTCTCTCTCTCTCCCCTAAATATCATTTCCAAGGCAAAAGAGTGCTAACAGCCAGGCAATGAGGATTAAGTGACTTGCCTAGGGTCACACTACTAGGAAGTATCTGAGGTTAGAGCTGAACCCAGTACTTCTGGGGTCTTGAAGCCTGGCTTTCTACCCACTGAGCCATCTAGCTGCCTCTGAAGTTACTTTTTTGTGATTTATCCTTGTAGATGTTCTTCCTCACTCCTTGCTCAAAAGAATGTGAGTTTCTTGAGGACGGATTTTTTTGTCTATCTCCAGTGCCTAGCATAGGACTTGGCTCAGAGTTGGCTTTTGGTAAATGCTTATTGAATGCATATGGAAGCCTAGGAGGTTGGATTACAATTTCTAAGGGTCTATAATCTTCTATTCTAAGAACTAATTCCACCAAGAGGATTCATCTTAAGGAGGAGACTGGGAAGTATCTGGGGAAGGAATGCCCTCTGCAGACCTAAGGTGTAGTAACAAATCCCCTTAAACCCTGAGCCATGTATTCTGGCAGGGAGAGAGGAAGACTAGAGTGGATGTAAGGGACTCTGTGGAAGGAAAGCCAGGGAATAGGGGAAGAGAACAGGTGCCACCACTAAGGATATAAATCATGCTCCTTCCAAAGCACAGCAAGCAAGAATGGGACTGCAACAGTAATTACTTCAGCTCAACCATTTTGTTGAACTTTTTTCCTGTGCTTCGGGAGGAAGTATAAGAGAAAGGAGAGAAGTAGGGAAGGAGATAGAAGGAGACTGTGTCATCCTTTAAACGTTTCCTCCTCATTTATTTGTTTTTTTATTTTAAATAGCTTTTGTTTTTACATCAAGTAGATTTCCTCATGTCTTTTCCCCCTTAGAAAGAAAGAAAAAGGAAGAGAGAAAGAAGGAAATAAAGGCAGAAAAGAAGAAAGAAAGACAGGAAGGAAGGAAGGAAGGAAGGAAGGAAGGAAGGAAGGAAGGAAGGAAGGAAGGAAGGAAGGAAGGGAAGGAAGAAAGGAAGAAAGAAAGAAAGAAAGAAAGAAAGAAAGAAAGAAAAGAAAGAAAGGAAAAGAAAGAAAGAAAGAAAAGAAAAGAAAGAAAGAAAGAAAGAAAGAAAGAAAGAAAGAAGAAAGAAAGAAAGAAAGAAAGAAAGAAAGAAAGAAAGAAAGAAAGAAAGAAAGAAAGGAAGAAAGAAAGGAAGGAAAGAAAGAAGAAAGAAAGAAAGGAAAGGAAGGAAGGAAGGAAGAAGGAAGAAGGAAGGAAGGAAGGAAGAAGGAAGGAAGGAAGGAAGGAAGGAAGGAAGAAGGAAGGAAGGAAGGAAGAAGGAAGGAAGGAAGAAAAAGAAAAAGAGAGAGGAGGGAAGAAGTTGGGTTTAATGGAAAAGCCTAAACATATAGCTCATTAAAGGCTTGAAAATTATTTTTCAGGTACTAGTGTTCTCAGTTGATTCTTTACCACAACTCTGTGAAACTGAGGCCTAGAGGAGTTAAGTGACTTGCCAGGATCACCTAGCTAGTCAGTATCCAAGACAGTATTTGAACTCGGGGCTTCCTAACTCTAATCCAGAGCAGTATCCTTCATACCACCTAGGTGCATCACAGAAGGATGGTGATATCCTAGAAGCAGAGTAGGTCTGGGGAGGACGTGCTAAGTTTGAGGAGCCCATGGAACACCGTTGAAGGGCCTGTCATGCATGCTGTTGATGGGGTGCTAAACCATGGGGAGAGCCAGGGACCCATTTTCAGAAAGAAGATGATGTGGAAGCGATGAGGTCACAAAGGGAGAGGAGAGGTCACGCCCTCGGGCCTTGGAGCACCCCACAGTTAGGGGGTTTGTCATGGCTAAGGATTGATAAAAGAGGCTGAGAAGCAATACCCAGAGAGGGAGGAGGACAGCCCACAGAGTACAGGGAGAGTCTTAGAGGTGGAAAGAAGCCCAGGGGCCCTCCACAGCTAGGCTCTTAGGAAATGTTTCCTGGCTGATTGACTTACTAAGGGAAGGCCTCCATCAGCAGCAAGCCCTCTGCCTTCTGAGGCCTCCTGTTTTGGAAGGGCTCTAATTATGGGAAGTTTTTCCTTTCATTGACCTTAAATCTACCTCTCGGAAGCTTCTGATCATGCACTTTGTTCTGGGCCTCTGGGTCAAGCAGGATGAATCCAATCCCTCTTGCACATGACAGCCTATTAAATAATTGAGAACAGCTTCCAAGCCCCTCCCCAAAGCTGCTGCCGCCTTCATCTGATCCCAGCGTGGCATGACTTCCGATGCCCTCCCCGTCCTGGACGAGGTTCTTGGGAGGATCTCTCCAGCTTAGCCAGAGCTTCCCTCATCCAAAGTAAGGCTAGTCTCTGTGTTCTGTCCAGTACAGTGCTTGGGAGCAAAGGGACGGGACCCTTGTTCAATCGGGATTCCATCTGCCGCCTGTACGTGAGGGTGCCGAAAATGCGCCAACTTTGGGCGCTGCCAGGCTGGCTTGAGTTCTGCTGAGACTCTTTACACAGCTGGTCCCTCTAGTCGCGTCTCCCCACTGGGAGGGAGGCTGGCGTAATGGAAAGAAGAGCCTCAGGAGGACTCAAAACTCAGAGTGCCGTGACCCCAAGCAAGCCACACGCGGCTTAGTTTCTTCATCAGAAAATGAGGTGATGACACTGGCGTTACGGCACCCATCTTGATGGGACAAGTTCATGGCGAGCCTTCGGGTGATCAAGAATCACAGAACTTGTGAAGTCGTACATTTGAGTTCATCCAACCAAGTGCCAAGCGTAGGATTTGAAAAAACAAAAAATGGAGGCTGTTCACCAAGAGTTTCCTCTTGTCCATTGTCTCC
>NC_077227.1:49556671-49701671 GCF_027887165.1 Monodelphis domestica
ATAATTCCAGAGAATGGAGCCTGCAGCCCATCTCTGGCCAGAAAAGGGGACAGACTCAAAATGCAGAATGGAACACATTTTTGGACGTGGCCCTGATGTGGGAATTTGTTTTCTTTAACTTGGATAGAGCGCTGGGTCTGGAGTCAGGGAGACTTTGGCTCAAATCTGTCTAACCCTGTGTGATTCTGAATAAATCACTTAACCCTGTTTGTCTCAGTTTACTCACCTGTAAAATGAGTTGGAAAAGGAAATGGCAAACTATTACATTATCTTTGCTAAGAAAATGCCAAATGGAGTCACAAAGAGTTGGGCATGACTGAAAAATTACAACAAACTGTACATATGTGTTTTATTTTTATTGTTCAGTGGATAGGGATGAAGAGATAATAAATGCTTATTAATAAGAAAAAAACAAAGGGGGAATGGCCCTTTAAATTATGCAGGTCAGTGATTGTTACACCCATTTTATAGATGAAGAAACTGGTTTGACCAAGGGCATGCAATGAGTAAGTGGTAGAATAAAGGTTCAAATATAGGTCTTTTGATCCTTAGGTCAGGGGTGAGGGAGTGGTGGGAGAGAGAGACAGACAGACAGACAGACAAAGACAGAGACAGAGAGACAGAGACGAGAGAGACAGAGACAGAGAGACAGAGAGATTCCACTAAATTGCCCTGGTGAAATTTTTCCCTGGGAAGAACTCAGCTCCATCAGAAACACAATGTATGAGAAAATACCTGAGTGCCAGTGGAGATGGAGCCTTTCTGCAGCTCTTTTGGAGGTGGAAGAAGGTGATTCCTGTCCTCTCATTATACTTAGAGACAGTTCCTCATTGAAACAGCGAGAATACCAAGCATCAAGCATCATTCTTATCTATAGAAAGTCGTTTCTGTGGAGGCAGCTAGGCAGCTGAATGGACAGAACATCAGTCCTGAAGTTGGAAAAACCTAGGTTCAAATTTGGCCTCAGATACTTCCTAGCTATATGATTGTGGGCAAGTCATTTAACCCTTATCGATTACCCCCCCCCCATTCCTTTATTGATTCTAAGACAGAAGAAAGGAAGGAGGGAAGGAAGGAAGGAGAGAGAGACAGAGAGACAGAGGAAGTTAGGTGGCATTTGAGTTGAGCACTGAAGGACACTAGGGATTCTAAGAGACTGAGAGGACGAGGGTAGGTGACCTCTACGAAGGCTCGGAGATGGGAGCTACACACAGGCATATATACACAGACACTCACAAGCATGCAGGTTGATGAGGTGTAGGCCGGTGACTCAGAGGACAAAATAATCACTTGGGGCTTGGCTAGTATTGCACGTCGTGTTTTCAAAAGCCCTGGCATTTTGAAGCCTATTTGACGAGTTAGCCATTAAAAGCACCCCATTTCTCAGACAACAGCTGAGGCTCCACGAAGGGGTGACTGATTTCGGCTGGCACACAGCTAGCTGCTTTGGCAGTGGTGAGAGGGCACAGGATGGCAGAGGAATGGAGGGCTGAGCTTTCTTGGGGCTGACGCTCAAGTCCAGAGTGGTTTTTGACACTTCTTTCTCCTTTATCTCTTCTTCTGGACCAGGGAAACGTCCTTCCCTTCTCCCCCAGTTCCACTTCAGATGGGGGCACCTCGAAAGGTCGGTGTTTTCTGTCCTTTCTTATGCCCAGCCACCGACATGGAAAAGGTGGTTGGGACTTCTTGACCTGTCCCACTCCTTCTGGAGAAGGGCCAGTGGGGCTGGGAGAGGGGCTGATTCTCATTGGTGGACTTGTCTGAGCTATTCAGTGGATGGAGAGGGTTAGGACAAGGTGAGGGCAGTGAGGGCACATGGTCAGGCTGGCATAGGAGGAGGCACAGCTCAGCTAGAGATCATTTTACTGCAGTCCGAGATCCTTGGTCAAAACTCAGGCACTCTCTTCCACCTGCCTCATATTTTTGGTGAGAGGTAGTGTGGGGTGGTGGAAGGAACCCCTGGGCTGGAGGCTGAAGAATCGGGTGGCATCATCTTGCTGTGGGGCTTTTGGTAAATCCTTGGACCTCTCCTGGGTCTGTTTCCACTTCTTCAAAGGCTCTCCCTGAAGTCACTTGCTCCCCAAAGTCGTCAGCATGCCCTGAGCAGGGAGCAGCACCCTCCCCCACCACCCGGCTGTGGGGTCTCCTCTGGAGCTCCTGAGTAGCTGCCCCGAGTGAGCCCTAACAGGCCCCCAGGAGACAAAGCCCGGGCCATGAGGCTTGGCAGAGATAGAAACAGTCTCTGCTGAGGTCTCCAAAATCCACTAGAATTGTCTCGTGGTGGGCCAGCTGCCTTACTGGGTAGTGAGCTCTCTCCATCCCTACGGGGATCAAACCCGGAGAGGGACAACCACTTGCAGAGTGTGTTAGATGGGATCAATTGCCTAACTAGGAAGGAGGTGGCTTGAGAGGCCTCTAAGGAGATCTCTTTGTTCTGAGATTCCGGGACCTGTAAGGACAGGGAGGGACTCCTATTGCGATAGGAGTTACACAATCCCACCAAGGCCAGGGGATTGGCGAGGGTAGGCTGGAGTTGTCGTGACACAGCCCATGAATGTGTGTGAGAATATCACGACAGAGGGACTGCAGAGCTGTTCTCGGCTCAGGCATGTCGCCACGTGGCGCCCGGAAGGGGGGGCCACGGAGGAAGGTCCGAGAGGAGACCTTTTGGGTGCCAGCTGGCCGGAGGATCGACCAGTCCTCCAGGGCCACCGAGGGCGGAGCTAGAGCGACTGCGAGGAAGAGCTGGCCGGGGCGCTCTAGGGGCGGAGTCGGAGAGGAGGCGAGAAGGGGGTGTGTACCGGGCCGCGGCGTCGGCACGCAGGGCGGGGCAGGCAAGGGAGGGGGCGGGGCCGCGGGGGCCGCACGAAGGGACGGAGGGGGCGGGGCCGCGGCGGCGGCACGTAGGGCCAGGCGGGGCGGGGCGAGGGCGAGGGAGGGGCCGCAGCTGCGGAGGGGGGAGGGGAGCCCAGGCCAGGGGAGGGGCGGGGCCGCCGCGGGCGGAGGCCGCAGCCCGGAGCCGGAAGCGGAAGAGGCGCCAGGAGCTGGGAGCGGGGCCTAGCTGGAGCTGGAGCGCCCGGGAGACGGTGAGAGTTCCCCGCCGTCATCGGCATTCCCCGTATCCTCCCCTGCCCTCCTCTCCGGCCGGGTGCGCGGGATGCGGATAGGGGCAGCGAGCCGCGGCGGACCCGGCTCTCCCCGCCCCCACCCCCCGGGCACCCTCCCTCACTCCTCCCTGACCTCTCACCCCTGACCCCGCTAACCCCTATTGGGCCCGTCAGTCCCACCCCGACCCTTCCTACCCGGGAGCCTCGTCTGGGTCCTGGGGGCTGCTGGAGGTCCCGGCCCGTGGCTACTCTTAAAGTGCCTCCCCTTCCCCAAAAGTCTCCCTACTTTAAAGTCGCCCCCAGACCTTAAAATCCTTCCCCCACATCTCCCCAGTGCCTTCTCCACTTCCTCCCTTTAAATTCCCCCATGCTCTTAAAACCTTCTCCCCGCTGCCCGTAACCCCCCCATTCCTCTAGCAACCCTTCAGATTCCTCTGTCATCCTTCAGTTCCCCCCCCCCCAAGCTTTTAAATCCTTCCTCCTCCCCTAAAATCCTCTTCCCTTCCTTAGACTGCCGGTAACTTCACTTCTTTCTCCCTTTTCGTCCCCCTTAAATCCTTTCAAAATCTCCCCATGCGCTTAAAATTGCACCCCTAAATTCTCCATTCCCCTTATCTTCCCTCTTAAACCAACCCCCCTTAATGTTAAACCCGGCCCCCCATCTTACCCTCCTTTCAGGCTGCCCCTTAAATCCCACCCCCTCCCCCACCCTCTGCTCCTCCTGAGGCTGCCCTTAACCTCTCATTCCTTTTTTCCTCTTAATTCCCCCATGCTCTTAAAATCCCACCTGCTCCTAAAGCTCGAACCCTCCTAGAAAGTTGCCCCAACCCAGCCAAGATTCCCTGTAGAATTCTCCTCAAATCCGTCAACCTCCAAGATGAACTTGTCTCAAGCCTCTCACGGACTCCCCTAAAAATTTCCCTTCCCCCACAGTGAATGTCCTTAAAATCCCCAGCCATTTCTCTTTAACATCTCCAACCACTGCCTGCCCTTAAACATTCTTTCTCCTCTCTCCTAAAATTCCCTGCCTACTTCCTAAATCTCATCGAGCTCTCCCAAGTTCCTTAAAATGTCTATTCTCCACATCTCCCCCTTTTCCATCCCCACCTTAAACCTCCCAATGAGAACCGTATTTCTGAAAGCCTCATCACCGTCCTTAACCTGCTTCTAAGCTGTCTTCCCCCAAAGTTCCCACAATTCCTTGCTTCCATAAGTCACCCCCCCCCCAAAAAAAATCACTGCCTATAACCCACCCCCCCAGATGATTCTTGGTAAAATGTTATCCTTCCATTCCTATCCTTAAAATCTTCCTCCAGCATCTCCCCCTCCCCCAATATTGTGGCTCCTGAAATCCCACCCACTTGGGTAGATTTCAGCCTTGAAACAGACTGTCTTTCACTTCTGAAATTTCCCGTTGGAAAGATTAGTGCTCCAGAAATGCCCTCCTGCCCCTGCCCCTTGTTAGCACTGCGGAGCCCACTGCCAGGTGTGCCCAGGACTCAGCCAGAAGTTTGGGTCAGTGGAAGTGCTTCTGCCTCACAGCACAGGAGTGGTACCATATGGCACTCCTGGGAGACTAAGACTTGTTTGAGGATGGCCAACAGTGGTTAGGAAGATGAGCTTCAGAACCCCAGTGAAGGGAACCCAAAGCTGTTCCAGGAGAGCAAGTCTGGGGAGTCCTGAAGGGAGATAAGTGCTCACAGCTGTGCCCCAGGCTGAGGAAGAGAGCAGTGTTTTTGTTGTGATAATAATTCTAGTCCTGAAAATGAAAGAGAGACTTGAGACTTGAGACTGGGGCCCCAGAATTGAGCCTGGTGTTTTCTTGTTTGATTGGATGAACCCCCTAGATCTTTCCTTTTTGGTTTTCTCACCTTTGGATATGTGGCTTGACCTCCCTCCCCATTCTGCCTGGGAGGACAGAACCCGGGTGAGACTTTATAGAGACAACCCCTCTGGCAAAACAGAATTGGCTGCCTTCCACCTTTCCTTCCTTTGGCCCTGTTTCCAGTGCCCTTGAAAAGAAAAATTTTCAACCTCTGTGGTGTTGATTTGAGAGGTGGTGGAGGATGAAGTTGCAGCAGTGGTGGCAGCTACAGCCCTCCAGAATAACTATGGGGTACTAGGTTGGTTGGAATCCAGGGAGAGGGGCAGGTGCCAGCCATGGCTGGGCTTGACGTTCTCGTTGGCCCAGTTTTCCTAATGCCAGCAACGTGTGAAAAACTGACAAGGAGGCTGTGCCCTTAGTACCTCTAAACAGACAGCTGGCATCTTAGCTGTGTGGCATCTGGACTTGGTTTGAGTTTTCCCATTCCTTGGCATGTGGTAGGAAAACTAGAACACTTTGGAACTAGCTGCTTTTAAAAGCTCTTCTATTCCATGGCTCTCCTCAGAAACTTGGGATTTTAATCTGTTGGGCCCTCCTGTCTGGAAAACAGGCCTAAGGGCTAGCAGACTTGGAGGAATTTGATTCTGGAAATCTTTCGTGTCAGGCCAGTGAATTTTAAATTTTATGGAAAAAATTATTGATCTGAATGAGGCTACTCTTAAATACAAATTTCACCCCTAAAATAATCTCTTTGAAAGGAAAAATATGCCTGTCTCTAGATCTGTACACAGAAAACAATGATTTTAATAATTGATCCCTTTTGGAAACAGAGTACTTGGGCACTTAAGATTTCAGGGTGTGTGTGTGTGTGTGTGTGTGTGTGTGTGTGTGTGTGTGTGTGTCCGTGTCCGTGTCCGTGTCCATCTGTCCATCCGTCCCCAAAGGGAGGCTAAGAGGCTTCTTACAGTTACCATATGGTTTCTCCCCTCTCCATTTTTCTGTTCTGTGACACTGGGTTCCATGAAGAGCTACTTTGGCAGTTGTCAGTGGCAGCATGGGTTTTATCTGCCTCCAGGTGGGCAGCCATGGGACAAATTGCCCTATCTTTGGGAAGGTGCTATCTCCTGCCTAACCCAACCTGGGCAGTGGAGAGGAAGGAAAGAGAATTATTGCTTTGCAATAAGAATCCCTATCTAAGAGGGTTAGGCTTGGCCTACGAGTGCTGGCTTTCAAGGGATTCTGCCTCCCCTCCAGCTTCAGGAGCATCCATTGCAGACTCACCAACTCTTGATGCTGTCTGGGAGACCAGTGAAGTTTAAGCTGTGTATATGGAACTAAGAATATTATTAAAAGCCACATAGGTTTAATAACTAGATTTGGTGGAAAAGTGGCCTAGAGCTGAACCAATATAGCACTTTTAACTATTTTAACATAACTGAGCAGTGTTATTGGAAACTTTTCCTACATATAGGATACAGCTGGCCATTTATTTGATTGACAGGAGGGTATCATCCTAGATTTTATAAGGCATTTTGATAAAATCTACATCTAGTAGGCAGCTTGGTAGCTCGGTGGATAGAGTGCTGGACTTGGAGTCATGTTCTCCTTCAGTCATTACAAGCGGGCTTTGGGCAAAACATTTAACCTCAGCCTCACTTTCCTCATCAGTAAAATAGGGGCAGTTAGGTGGCATAGTGAATAGACTGTGAAGCCTGGAATAAGGGAGAACTGAGTTCAAAAAACTGACCTCAGACAACTCACTAGCTTGTGACCCTCAGCAAGTCACTTAACTCTGCCTTAATTTCCTCATCTGTAAAATGATCTGAAGAAGGAAATGGCAAACCACTCCTGTGTATTTGCCAAGAAAATCCCATAGAAGTCACAGAGTTAAACAATAATAAAGATAAGGGATAATAGTAGCATTTGCCTCCTAGGGTTGAGGATAAAATGAGATAAAATTTGCCAAGCACTTTGCAAACCTTAAAAGTACTCTATAAGTGCAAATTATACCATCATCATCATTATTATTATTATTCAAGGACTCTTCTGATATCTCATTGCAGATCACCTGGAGGTGATCCAGGTCCTTCAAAGCTTGCCCATGAAACATAGGCTCTGGCAAGGTCTTTCCAAATTGGAAAGCCTTCAAGGACAAGCCATGGGACAGATTGGATGTCTCTGCCATCTGAGGACCAACCTAGTTAAATGTGAAGAGGCTTGTCAACAGGTTAGCCACAGGGTGGCAAATATTTTTTGATGAGGGGCAAGAGGAAGCCCTTAATTCCTTGCTGAGGGGTTATGATCATTGTAGGTAATCAGAAAAATTAACCATAACAATGACACCAGATGATTAAAAACACTACAGAAACATTCTCAGATATAATGCAGATAATATTAGAGGCTCAGACAGTAATCTTTGGTCTAAAGCAGACCCCTGAATCACTTTATAAACCCTGAGACCAAGGGTGAAAGTCTATACTGAAATGTCTAGTTGAATCAGGCCTGGTCTCCAAGCCATACTGAAACTTTTTTTTTAAACCCTTACCTTCCATCTTGGAGTCAATACTGTGTATTAGCCTCAAGGCAGAAGAGTGGTAAGGGCTAGGCAATGAGGGTTAAGTGACTTGCCCAGAGTCACACAGCTGGGAAGTGTCTGAGGTCAGATTTGAACCCAGGACCTCCCATCTCTAAGCCTGGCTCTCAATGCACTGAGCTACCCAGCTGCCCCCTCACTGAAACATTTTTGATGGCTATTAGATACATGTTTTTTATTCCTTAGCTTGGGTGCTTAGCCTTGGGGATAATTGTAGGACTCTGATGTAACATTAGTCAGCTGGTCTTAAAAGGCTTTTTAAACATAAAGCCTTAACCCAAACAGTCTGCAGCTGTTAGCAATGCCTCTGTGGAATATTTGGATATAATATCTGGAGCTCTACTTTTTGGTCCCTCCTCAGCCCATAAGGTGGGAGTTGTAGAGGGGGTGGGAAATTGCCAGTGGTCAACTTGCAACCCAGAGTTCATTTTTCTTGGTTATATGGAAAGTCTGAGCAGTCACCTGGACTAGAGCTTCATCTATTCAATTTCACTGCTTTACTTAGTAAAGTCAAGTCTAGAATTGATTATCCAAATGAAAGATTGTTCTACCTAAGTAGTAAGGATGGAATGAGGGATATAGATAGGACAGGTGTAAGTGGAATGAACCAAAATTGGATGCCCATCAAGCTAAGGAAAAGGCATGTTCCATAAGTGGGCCTCCTGCACCCAACTCTTTGGAGTTGGGTGGAATAGAAAGCTCCTCAGAAGACCATCTCGTTTTTTTTCCCCTTGGATCACATATTGTGGTTTCATTGGAGTAATACAGAGATCTTGGTAGTCTGTAAATCAGGGACTTTACCACTATTAGCAAAATGTTATGGGCCTGGTGTCTACTGTGAAGTGATGGGCTCCCTTTCCAAACAGGCTAGTGAAGACTATCCATCCTGCTGCTCCTTCACCTAAGAGAGATGGGAAGGCTGAAGGGGAGCTCCTCCTCTGTTAGGCAGGGCTTTAAAGCAGATGGGAATTGAGCTTTGAAGTTTAGTTTGAGACTAATGAGCCCTTCTGGTTGGTACACCTTGGGAGACCTAGTGCTCCCAAGCTGTGAAACTAGAGCAGGGTGCTGGAGATGGGTACTAGTGCCAAGCAGGGCTGGATGGACTCTTTAAAGTAGCATAGGAATACCTTATTGGGGAAAGGGCAGTAGGACTAGTTTTCTGGCCACCTGCCTGCCAACCTTTTGCGCACTGAGGTGCCCAGACTAGGTGGTGTTTTGCCTCCATCTTTCTTCATCATTAATTCAGGATTTTTTACTATTCATTGCCCCTCCTTGTTTTTCCCTCTATACAACCTTCTTCTGCCTTAGAAGAAATAGTGGAGTCTAGGTTTGGAAGAGTAGAGAAAAGAATTAATGGAGGGAAATGAAGGGCTTTTTGTTTCTTCTCTGTCACCAATGACCATGTGTCACGTACCCCCATCTTCCTGCTTTCTTTGGCTCTTGCTTAGATGATCCTGTCTTGTTATCTTCCTCCCCAGATTGGGCTACTTGGGAAGTGCCCTTATCCCTGGAATAAAGCCAGAGCCACAGAACCCAGGTCAGATGGCAGTCAGGTAAAAGTATTTCAGACCTGGGTCATTGGTACTGATAACCAGCCCTTTTCATGGAAGAAGTCGGTTGTTCTTCAGCAGGGAAATGTGTTCCTCATTAGCTGCCACACACACAGGAGGTTTGTCCTGTTTGTCGGGTACAGCCTCAGTTTTTTCTCTTGATTAATAGCCATGCTTGGGGAGTGGGGAACTTGTTCTCAAAGCTAGAACAATAGGCCCCCTCTTTAGTATTCCCCCTGTCATGACCAGTTTCCCAGGCTCTCCATTGGCTGGGCTGGGACCCAGTCCCTGGAGTCAGCTGCCTCTCTCCCAAATGGAGCCTGCTGGCATTTCTCTCAAGGTTCTCTCTTCTGCCCTAGATGCATCACTGTAAAAGATACCGCTCCCCCGAGCAGGACTCTTACCTAAGTCACAGGTGGAAGAGGAGGAGGTCCTACAGCCGTGAACATGAGGGGAGACTTCGATACCCGTCTCGAAGGGAACCACTTCCCCCCAGAAGATCTCGATCCCGAAGGTGAGGACCAATTGGGAAGGCAAAGGGTGGGCAGAGTGTTGGGCAGCATTCTGTTGTGTCTTTCCCAGTGAAAAAGAGACCTCCCTCCTGTCTGGGTCCACTCTTGTTCAGTTCCTCCACTAGCCCTCCCTTCCTTTATGTTGCATTGAAGTGCTTTATCTGTCATTGTTGTTGTTGTTTTTTAAACCCTTACCTTCTGTCTTAGATTCAATACTATGTATTTGGTTCCAAGGCAGAAAGTGCTAAGGGCTGGGCAATGGTAGTTAAATGATTTGCCCAGGGTCACACAGCTAGGAAGTGTCTGAGGCCAGATTTGAACCTGGCTCTGAATCCACTGAGCCACCCAGCTGCCTCCATTCATCCATCATTTGCAGCTCTAGTCCTCCTCCCCTTTTGATTATCTTAGAGGGGCAGGCCACAGCCATGACCCTTTTTATTTTTTCCCTAAATTATCATTTAATGCTCCATCTTTGTCTATTCATTATAACTAGGGAGAGAGTTGTGCTGTTGGGCTTTTGTTGAGTTGCCTTTTCCCCCCTCTATTTTAATTCTTCCTAAATAGTGAGTGGCTGGGGTAAGGAAGAGGGATCTATTTAGAAATTATCATGATATAAAATATAGAAGATAACAGTACTTTTTAAAAAACTCTTGAACCTTCTGTCTTAGCAGAATTGATTAAGCTCCATTGGTACAATTGGGGGAGACGGGGTTGGTGAGGCACTTGTTTTGTACCTTTTTAAAAAGTATTGATATCTTGTTTTTAACATCCCATTTGTTTCAGGATAAACCCCCACCCCATCCCCACCCCCCATCCCTACTCCCATTTACCCTTATAACAGAGGAATAACTAAGCCCAGCCACTTGATTCAGCTGACAGGTTTGATTCTGCACTTCCTCTCCAAGGAAAAGGGGAGGGGCACTTTGTCATTTCTCTCTTAGTAGTGTGGGAATGGTTATCACAATCACTAAGTGATCACCTTTGTTTTAGTGGTCTTCCTAAGTCTTGCCTCTTGTTTTCCTGGTTCACTTGCCTTATTCTACATCAGTTCATACAAGTCTTATCTGAATTCCTTATTTTTATGTCAGTTTAATTTTTTTAATCCTTTCTCCCTTCCACCTCCCCTCTTGATTTTAAAAATCTTTTCTCTCCAACTTTCCCACCACCCCCCAAATGAGAAGAAAATGAAAAACTAAAACCATATTACAAATACAGCTAAATAACAAATTCCCACATTGATCATGTCCAAAAAAAAGTCTCCTTCTGCACTTGAGTCCTTTGTGTCTAGAAACATAGTTGGTCATTATGCTGATCAGAGCTCTAAGTCTTTCAATCATTTGTCTTTACAATGTTATCATTGTATAAATTGTTCTCCTGGTTCTGCTCACTTCACTCTGCATCAATTCATACAAGTCTTGCCAGATTCTTTTAGCATAGTAGCTTTCTATCACATTTATATGACACAAGTTGGGGATAGGACACCCCTAGTTTCTAATTCTTTGCCACCACAGAAAGAGCTGCTATGTTTTTGTGTCCTGAGTTAGCATTTACTTTGCTCACTTAACCTACTATTAATTAATCCCTCATTTAATCTACCATTCCTCTTATTCCCTTACCACCTTTTTCTCTTTTCCCTCTAACAGTATTCCTGTTGCGTGAAAGGTATTTCTGTACCAGCTCTATATGTATCTACATTTATATTCACTCCTTTGATCAATTTACATAAGAATGAGATTCTAGTGTTCTTGTCCCTGACCTCTTCCTCTGTGTTTGTCTTTTAGTCATGGACCTCATGAAATAGATCACAGATCATTTTCTCATCTGTCTGCTCCCTTTCCCTCCTAATATATTCTTCTTCCTCTCCCTCTCCATGTTTCTTTGAAGAGCATCAAAACATGACAAAACCACTCCCAGGCTCCCTGTCTAGTTAGACTTCCTTTATGACTTTTTTTTTTTAACCCTTACCTTCTGTCTTGGAATCACTACTGTGTATTGGTTCCAAGGCAGAAGAGTGGTCAGGGCTAGGCAATGGGGGTTAAGTGACTTGCCCAGGGTCACATAGCTGGGAAGTATCTGAGGCCAGATTTGAACCTAGGACTTCCCATCTCTAGGCCTGAGCTATCCAGCTGCCTCTGGGTGAGTTAATTCTTGACCATATGCCTTGCCTTATGGAATATGTATTCTAAGCTCCCTGCTTCCATATAGCAACAGCTGCTGAATTTTGTGTGGTCCCAACTGGCTTCTTCTGTCTACTTGCAGTATTTTTTCTTTGATATGGAAACTATAGATTTTGGCTATGATGTTTATGGGAGTTTTCACTTTGAGGTTTCTTTTAGGAGGTTCTTGGGAAATCCTTTTTTTCTCCCTACATTGCCTCCTGGTTCTCAAAGATCTAGGAAGTAATGAAAGGTTAGGTTTTTGTTTTTTTTTAATAGGATGTCTAGGTTCCTTTTTTCCTGACTTTCAAGTGGGCCAATAATTCTTTGAATTATTTCTTCTGCATTTGTCTTTCAGGTCCTTTATTTTTGCTATTTAATACCTTACATTTTCCTTTATATTTTTAGTTTTTTGGCTTTGCTATAATATTTCTTATTGTTTGGTGGAGTCATTAGACTTTATTTGGTTCATTCTGATTTTTTTAGGGAGTTTATTGCTTGGGTAACATTTTGTGTCTCATTTCTAATTTTTTTTCCCTCTCAATTCATCTATAAAAACTTAAAAATAAAACCCTTACCTTCTATCTTAGAATCTATCTAAGTATCACTTCCAAGGCAGAAGAATGGTAAAGGCCTAGGCAACTGGGGTTAACTGGGGTTAAGTGACTTATCCAGGGTCACACAATGAAGTGTCTGAGGCTAGATTTGAACCCAGGACCTCCCATTTCCAGGTCTGAGTCTTTATCCACTAAGTCACCTAGCTGCCCCTATAAGAGCTTTTTAATAGTAAGATTCATTTTTGTCTTATTTTTCTTCTTCTTGATTTTGGACTTTATAAAGGTTAGCCACCATTCTCTTCTAGAAGAAATGTCTGGTTTGATCCTGTTGCTGCTTTCTTGGGGGTATAGAATGCTGTGTTATTCTAGGATCTCAAGAACATCTCATGCTGGAGACCTTTAAGCTTTCAGTAATCCCAAAGTGGTCTGATCCAGGCCAGAGCCTGATTTCTGACCTCTTAACTTGAGTTTTGTTCTAAGAAACCCACTTGTGGACTTGGCCACATCTGGAGTTCCAGTAGACAGCTGTTGGACCCAGTCCTATCAGACAGCTGGAAAGCTCTGCTGGTTCTGAGAGAGGCACAAGCCTGGAGGTTCCTTTTATGTTTTGAGATTCCTGTCCTCTTTAATTCCCTACTAGCTTCAGACTGGGCTGGAGGTGGGAAGTGGGAACTGCTCCACTCCTACAGTCAGAGACACACAGCTCCTACTTGATTCTGAACTTTACCCCTTGCTGTCCTTCTGCCAAGGCCTGTGGCCACTCCTAAGTGGAATGGTATTCCTAGGTCCAAACTCTCCATCCCAGCTTGATCTGTGACCCAGAGCCGAGTGTCAAGAGCAGGACCATCCGTATGCACTTATTCTAGTGCCCCACACAAGTTCAGGCCCCAGTTGGCTTGGTCTGGGGCCTTTTCTCATCCTTTGCCCATCTTTGCTGCCTTGGAGAGCTCTAAGTACATCAGTCTCTGGCCCCCCTGCCATCCACAGGCCTCTCATTCTAGATCTCTGGGCTGGACAAAGAACCCGACTTTTTTTTTTCCTCGGATTTCGCAGTTACAATTTTGGTTTGCCCAAACTCTTTGGAGACATTGCGGAGGAGTTCCCCACCTCCTGCTACTCTGCCGTCTTGGTGCCACCTCTTCTAGGCCAGTGGTTCTCCCGAATTCCAAATCATTTTCCAGAATGATCAGAGCAATCCATAGCTCCCCTGACAGTGTGTCAATGAGCTCATCTTCCCACATTCATGCTCTCACATCAACCTTTCCCAGTTTGCTGTTTGATACATCTCTTGGTGTGAAGCAAGCCCTCAGAGTGTTTTTATTTGCATTTCTTTTATTCACAGTCTGAGCTGTCTTTCATCTGATTGCTGATACTTTATATTTCTTTCAGAAACTTTTTCTTATTCTTTGACCAATTATTTCTTCTTTCCCTTCTCAGGAAATTTTTTCTTCTTCACTTAACAGATTGTTTCTCCCTTCCTTTAGATGTCTTCCCTCTCTGTGATTGTTACCCAACCTCAGACCTGAGAGGACTCTGAGGTCCATCCTTGCTCTCTGGGCCCGCCACTAGCCAACTAATTCTTGGTTCGAGCACTCCTGGTCATCCATTCTCGGACAGTGGCTAATGATGGATCAGGTCCCTCTTTGTTCTTTGTGTCATCTCTGCCTGTTTCTGCCAAGGATGCATCCTGCTGCTTTTCTTGGAATTTGCATGGGAGTGAGAGTCATGGGTAGCTCTGCACGTTCCAGAGGAGAGCCTGGAAACCATTTTCCTCTAATCCTAGGTGACCTCAGCATCTTCGAGGGGCAGCAAACCCACTTCTGGCTAAGCGAGGAAACTTCTCTGCCTTCAGAAAGCCCAGAGGAAGCTCACAGATCTTCTTTCTGCTTCCTCATGTGCTAGCCACTGTCCGGAGAGGCCCTTGTAGCTCTGGTCCCATTTCATGCAAGGGCCAGTAAAGCCCACCAGATTTCACCCTCTTTGAGGGGCTTCGTCTCCCCAGGCCCCCCGCAGAGGATGGCATCGGGGCAGGCGTGGAGTCCAGCGGTGTCCCCGGTCCTCCTTTGCTTACCCTGATCTTTCCCCGTGACGCAGCCACGACCGCCTACCCTACCAAAGGAGATACCGGGAGCGTCGGGAGAGCGACAGCTACAGATTTGAGGAGCGGAGCCCGTCTTTCGGAGAGGATTACTACTCAGCCCGCTCACACCATCGAAGGAGATCCCGGGAGAGGGACCAGCATCGGACCCGCAAACACCCACATCACTGCCGCAAACGCCGCACCAGGTCTTGTAGCAGCGCCTCCTCGGTGAGTAGTGGCCAGAGCGAGCTGGCCGTTGTCTAGCGCCCTCACCTTTCTTTAGCCTCCTTTCAGGTAGATTTGACCTGGGTGAGTACCTCTGAGCCCTCCTGTGTGTCTTGTCTGTTTGGTCCTTCGCCGCCATAGCAGCCGTAGCCTGATCCTCCGGCCCTCTGGATGGGCGACAGCAGCAGCAGCGCCTGTCGCCACCTCTGGCTCCGGCACCCTCTGGCACCCGGGCCGTCTCTCTGTCTGAGTCCTGAGCTGGGCCTTGGGGGTGCTCAGCGAAATCAGGCCGGGGAGGCTTTTTGTGAGCCGGGTCAGCATCCGCAGATGAATGTCTGGAGTTGGTTTCTCTTTTCCTTGGCTCCCTGACTGATGTTGAGTGTGATCCGCTTGGCTTTTCCTTCATCTCTCCTCGGGCCTGGCGTTCCCTCCACTCCACAAAGCCAGGCCCTTTTCCCAAGTCCCAGTCCTTCGGCATGGAGAATGGTTGTACGCGGGAGGCAGGGACGTTCTCCGTGTGCGGACCAGGTGGGGCTCTCTGCAGCCGTCCCCGGTGGGAGCCGCCCCCTCCGGCCTTGGCCCACGAGCTTCTCTTCTGCTTTTGCTTCCTCTAAACGAGCGCCAGGGAGCCGCTCTCTGTGCCGGGCGGGGGGCTAGAGTGTAACTGGGGAGGGGCCACGTCCTACAGTTTGGAGATCATTGGCAAAAAGGAATGATTGGACAGCAGAGACTGCCGGGAGTGACCAGAGTAGAGAGTTTTCATTACCTGTGCTGGTGGCAAGCCCTAGTGTGTCGTGTGGCCCCAGCAAGTCCAGTCTCCAGTGAAACGGCTTTAGGTTTGGTGCTTCCTCTTCCTCCTGCTCCTCCGTCCCTCCCTCCTCCCCCGGCCCATCCATCGTCCCCTGCAGTCCCTGAGGGCACCGAGAAGTGGCTGTTTGGCGGAGGGGCCGGAGTCCCTTCTGTGGCTTGTGTGTAATGGGCAGCCATAGGAGCGCGCGTGTGTGCGTAGGCGCGTGTCACCTGAAGGGAGGCGTCCCCCGGCGGGCTCTCGCAGCCTGTCTGTGGCATTCTGCATAGGGCCGTGCCTCGGGTCTGCGACTTATTTCCTCTTCCCATCGCACCCCTGCCTCCCTCTCCCTTCCTTCGGGGGGTGTCGGGGATGGCGCCCCCGTCCAGCACGGGACCGACGAGCCGCGCGCATCTCGGACGGCGGGTGTGGTGGCTTCTCTCGTCCTCGGGAAGGGCAGCGGTCAGCTTGGCGCTTGGAGGCCCTTTGCTTAGCACGGAGGGCCCCTCCGGAGCGTTAGGGTTGCTTGTGACCGTGGTCTCTCGCTGGCAGAGGTAGTGTGGCGTGAGGAGCGGCTCGGGCAGGCAGGGCCCGTGTGTGCCGTGGCTGGTAGTTGTGGGCTCGGGAGAGCTCTCGGTGAGGGGCAGGACGGGCAACCCGCGGGGCGGCACCCGCCAGCCAAAGACTTCCCCCCCACCCAGCTGGCCAGCGGGGAGCCCTCTGGCTCCGCCCACACGGTCCTTCCCTCCATGCACGGCACGAGGGCGGCCGGGCGCCTTTCTCACGTCGCTCTCCTAGTGCGCCGTCGCCATGGCGGGACGTGGTGGGAGGAAGCCTGGTGGTGGGAGCCCTGGGGCCGTGGCCCTCGCACGCGACGGTCCTGCCAGGAGCAGAGGCGGTCTTTCCTTCCAGTCGGCTGCGACATCCCACCTTATAGATAATGCCAGTTTCTTTACATACCTGTAGCTGTTTTTTACTTTTCTGTTTTTGAAGTCAGTTTGTGTCTTGACGTGTCCCTTGCAATATCCCTATCGTTATATATGCTGTGTGCCTTATGAAATGCTGGGATCTGGAAAATCCAACCAACCAACCACCACCGGCCGCCTGTCTCATCGTCGTCCGCCCGCCTCTGCCTCTGCCCGACACCTCCGGCCGCCGATCGGAACCGCCCACCATGCAATTGGTCGGATGGCGTTTCGTTTCGGGGGGCGGTCCTCGCAGAGAAGCCAACAGAGCAGTAAGCGCAGCAGCAGGAGTGTGGAAGATGACAAGGAGGGCCACCTGGTGTGCCGGATCGGAGATTGGCTCCAAGAGCGATGTACAGCCACCTTTCGTAAAACTTTACCTCTCTACTTTCCTCCCCCCCCGTTAGACGAGCCCTCTCTTGTTGTCCTGGAGGGGCCTCTAGTGCTTGCGGCTCGCTAGCGGGCCGGCCAGTAATTGCCTGAATGAAGCAGACACTAGCAACTTCTGTTTTTAAAGAGTCTAGCAGTGAGAGAGAAACCTTTTTTGTTTTTGAGAATTGAATGCTGTGACCTTACAGGAGTCGCCAGCCCCTTCAACTCAGGATCCTTACGCCCCTCTTCTTTTCTCTCCTAGATGAGATCGTGGGCAGCCTCGGGGAAGGCACCTTTGGCAAAGTGGTCGAGTGTCTGGACCATGCCAGGTAAGCGAGGCTTTCTGTTTGTGTGCACCATCCCTCTCTGGGCCCAGGACTGGCCCTTGGTTCCATTGGGGAGACGGTCTGCGCCAGGGCCACAGAGATGGGGCCTGCACTCCGAGACTCGGCCTACGAGCTTCTGGCTGTCAGGCGGCGGCATTGGAGCGTGCTTGGTTCTCGTTTCCCTGGCATTGACCTCCAAGCAGCCCTTGGGGCTTCACTCGCTCTTTCCTTCCCAGTCTAAGTTACGTTTTCACTTCATATTAAAGGCTGGTTCACCTGTGTGGGGTCACTGCCAGATGTTTGTTTATTCTTGGTTTCCTTTGGCCACTGGAAGGCCTGACCCCGACTCCCCTCCCGGCCCCCCTTCTAGCTTAGGCTTTGATCCCTACCCGTGAACCCACCAGTGATGTGTGATCTCTCCTGGCTTCCCTGGGAGCTGCCACTTGGCAGAATCCTACATCACAGGAAGCAAACGTCTTATTCAGCCCTGTGCATACGTAAGTGCCAATCTGGCAAGACTAGGAGCGCGTCCTGACAACTTTGAGCGTACAGAAATAACCCTGGGAATTGGGCCACAATGTTTGTGATCTCTGTGATCTCGTTGGCAGTGGAAGCGCCCACTCTGTACGTGCTGATGATCCCGTGGATGGAGCGAGGAGAGCTGGAGTAGTCTCCTCTCTATCGAGGATGGCCCTTTTGCAGTTGGCCCCAGGAGCTCCTCTGTCTCCTTCCCCTTCCGTCATTCCTCTGACCCCTGGGTATTGCCTGCTCCTTCAGGAGAACGTCCCTTTGGGGAAATGAAGTTCAGGCCCATAGAAAGGGGAGCAGAGGGAGAAATGGTTCCATTCTGTAGCCAAGGCCATGATACAAACAAGCCAGGAGTGCCCATGAGGCAGAGGCCCTCACCAACCACCCCGAGTCCTGATGGAAACAAGCCCAGTAAGAGTGTGGGAAGTCAATGTTGGGGGCAGTCCTAGGATCAAGGAAGCCAGCTTCCACTGCCTCCTACATCCTGAGGACTTGTAATAATGGCTCTTCTTTGACCTAGGACTCCTGCCTTCCTTTGGGGCTAATCGTGTTCACGGGAAGGCCCTTCCCCTCCCCTGTGCATGTTGGCACCGAGCAGGATTATTGGATGAGATCTCCTTGTCATGGCTAGAGCATCTAAAATTTTGTAATGTTCTCAATCTCATTTCAACTCCTGGGGGAAGGGACTGTCTTAGGCCTCATCGGCTGAACCCTCTCTCCGAGTAGACAGAGGAGTGGCATGACTTGGACAAAGTCACACATTTAATAAGCAGTGGCAGACTAGGGACTTGGATCTAGATATCCTGACTCCCCAGACACTGTTGTTGTTTTAGAGCTTGTCCAAGTTTCCTTGTTTGGCAGAAGAGGAAACTAATATTTAAATGACTCATTTAGTAAGGGGTATTAAATGAGAACTACCTGACTTACAGGTAGTAATTTTCAGAGCCAGGATTTGAACCCAAATTCTCTGACTCCAAATCCAGTGCACTTTTCCCCAAAATCTTTCTTTCCTTGTGGCTTGGGGGTGGGACAGATGGCCTAGTGTAAGGTGAAAAGATTTCCCACTGTCACACACACGTGCCTTGGCTCAGTGCTCACCCCTCTATTCACTAAATGTAGCTTGAATGACCCTTTTGCAGAGGAGGTCTGCCTACTCTTGGATCCAGGAACAATCTGATTCCCTCTGAATTCTCTTCCCTTCGTTTTTTGCAAAGTTGAATTAGTTTTGGCTAGCTCAAACCCAAAGTTAGAAAAGAACTTACATGAGCAAGAAACAATCTTGTCTGAGAGAGCAGTGGAGTGGGGAGTGAGAATCCCAGGATCGTTTTGGCGTGGGGGTCCCAGGCCCCTCGTTTTATTACCGAGGAGGCTGAGGCAGCTGAGACTCGGAGAGAAGTTTGACTGCTCGAGGTTATTCAGCTGCCAAGTGGCAAAACCAGGACGCAAACTCTTGTCTCTGACTGAATCCTGTTAGTGCCCTCTACCAAACTGTTCTCTCCGGTTTAGGGACACAGAGAAAAAATGCCCAATGATCAATGCTCACCCCGCAGCCCTCAGCGAGAATTGTGTCTCTGACAAAGATGTCGATGCTCTGTAATGCCTCTTGGACTCGGGCCTATGGGCGGAGGATGAGGCTCTTGGCCAGCACAATTGGAATAATTATTTGCAAGGCTGGATTAGCCAGTGCCTGAGAGCTAGAGGTGAAACTTATAAAGGAGAAGCTGGTTCAGCTGCCTCTTGTGCTTGTAATTTCTTAATCATTTAACTGGAGGCTGGGCAGGTGAAGAAAGATCAAAGCTTTGGTTCATCCCTGCCTGTAAAGAGCAGGGCATGCCTGGGGCTGGACTAGGGTGCTCTGGGAACTCCTCGCTGTAAAGCAGCAAGAGACACCCCTGGGTCAGGGGACGGCCTGGTAGGGCCAGCAGGAAGACGGCGGAGGTCAACTGAGTTCTGAGCAGCGGCCAGACCTCTGGCGCCTTATCCAGGCAGTGGAGCTGAGGGCCCAAGAGATCATCCGGGGGGGGGGGGGGTGCAAGAGGGGGAAGAAGGGAGGGGAGAGGCTGACCTAGCTCCTGACCCTTCCCTGTGCCCCACAGAGGCAAGTCACAGGTCGCCTTGAAAATTATCCGAAACGTGGGCAAGTACCGGGAGGCAGCCAGGCTGGAAATCAACGTCCTCAAAAAGATCAAGGAGAAGGACAAAGAGAACAAATTGTGAGTGTCCCTGAGGGCAGGAAGGATGGTCGGTGCCCAAACACCATCTACCTTCCGTGGGCCGGCCACAGGAGTCAGTCCTGCCGCCTGGCCTTTGTACCCGTCTCGTCAACACCGAGCAGCCGCAGCTTCTCTTTGTTCTGATGCTGCCAGGGAATCCTGCGCTTGGTCAGGGCGATGGGGAGGGGGCAGTAGCGTGAAGGACGCTGAGGCAGCGCCGGGGTGGAGGTGACTTAGACCGAGGCCTAAATTCTCCTCCACACTCTGCCGTTGCCTTCATGTGTTCTTGGCTTCTAACTGGGGAGTGCAAAGGAGGAGACCCCCATCACGGTAGCCCATGTGCGGAAGCGTAGCCGTTAGGCAAGGAGGACGGAGCAGGCGCCGCCCACACTGACCTCTCCCCTGTCTCCGCAGTCTGTGTGTTCTGATGTCTGACTGGTTCAACTTCCACGGCCACATGTGCATCGCCTTCGAGCTCCTGGGCAAGAACACGTTTGAGTTCCTGAAGGAGAACAACTTCCAGCCCTATCCTCTGCCTCACGTCCGGCACATGGCCTACCAGCTCTGCCATGCTTTAAGATGTAAGTTGGCTCCTCCCTCGGCCCCCGCAATGGCCCGCAGGGGCCTTTTGCGGAGCTCAGCCCTTCTTACTAATGGTGGTTTCCGAGCCCCGGTAGCCCGGGGTGCTTCCCAGAAGGCAGAGCGAGACCCGGGTATCCGACGCTCCTCTTGGCGTCGCCGTTCCTGATGTCCGACTAGTAGCACCCTCCCAGGGAGGGAGGCCCGGGCAGGGCCGCAGAGAAACTGAGAGAAGTAGAGCTGATCTGCCTGGAGACAGACCGTCCCGAGGCCCTGGGCGCAGGCGTGTGCCAGCCCGGCGGCGGCGGCCCAGGACGCATCTCCCCCCCTCCTCCGCACGCCCCCTCCATGTCTTCCCCTCTTCTCTTTTCCGTCCTCAGTTCTGCATGAAAACCAGCTGACCCACACTGACCTCAAGCCCGAGAACATCTTGTTTGTGAATTCTGACTTTGATACCCTGTACAATGAGAACAAGGTACAGTAGGGGAACGAGATAGCGCCAGGGCGCAGGGCAGGGTGGCGAGAAGGGGTGAAGGAGGCCCCTGACGGTGGGGTCTGTGCCTCCCAGAGCTGTGAGGAGAAGTCCGTGAAGAATACCAGCATCCGCGTCGCTGACTTTGGCAGCGCCACCTTTGACCACGAACACCACACCACCATCGTGGCCACCCGCCACTATCGCCCACCTGAGGTGATCCTGGGTGAGTGGCCCCAGGAGCCCCGCTTCCCCGGCCACCCGGGCGCTGTTGGAGACGGGGGTGGGGGGAGACGGGCGGCCTGCCGTCGGGCCGCCGTCCGGGAGCCTCGTGCCCGTCTGTGGACGACCCTCTGGCAAAAACCAAACTGGGCCGCTGGTGGCTGGCCACGGGCGATGAGCCGGCCCCGTTCCAGAAACCCAGTATGTGGTGAAGGCAGTGCCCGCGGAGGGCGCCCAGGGCCTCGGACCCGCAGGCCTCGGAGCAGGGGCACTTGGGGGCCCAGCACATGGCCCAGAGCAGCGCCCGAGGCAACCGGCTTAGAAGCCTTCTGGCCCAGAGCTAGAAGAGGACTCTGGGAACCTCCTGCCCGGATGGGGCCTCGTGCAAGGGCCCAGGGGCAGACACAGACCACCAGAGCTGGTCTTTGGGGTGAGCTCCGTCTAGTGGGGGCAGGACGGCAGCCCAGGAGAGCCAGAGGAGCGGCGCCACTCTCCTCATCCACCTCTGGGAGGGCTGGACCGCACGGCCTGAGGCCCGAGACCGAGGGGCGCCCCCGCGGGGGCCCACGTCACAGGCCCCCTCCTCACGGCCTCTCTCCTTGTGTCATTTCAGAGCTGGGCTGGGCGCAGCCGTGTGATGTCTGGAGCATCGGCTGCATTCTGTTTGAGTACTATCGGGGCTTCACACTCTTCCAGGTATGCCTCTGCCCCGTCCACTCCGAGTGTGCTCTGGGTGCTGGGGGACATTTCCATGGATGGAGTAGGCTGCCAGGGCAATGAATGGAGCCCAGGGCCTAGCCAGGAAGATCCAGGTTCAAATCCTCCCTCAGACACTTCCTAGCAGTGCAAACCAGGGCCAGTCACTTCATCTCTATCTGCCTCAGTTTCCTTATCTGTAAAATGTTGTAAGATTCAGAAGAGATTTTGTACAGTGGCTTAGCTTGGTGCTTGCCACAGAGTAGGGGCTAAATAATGGCTTGTTCCTCCGCTTTGCCCCACAAAGTGGGACTTGGACCAGGCCTCAAAGAATTAGTGTTCTGAGAGGGAGGAAGGGGATTCCCAGTGAAAAATATCCCTGGTTTAGGTGCAGACAAGGGAACCACCTCAGCCCATCCCTCCTAGTCACTGCCAGCTGCTTCTCCTATCTAAGGGGCCCAGGCCCTCCCGAGGCTTGATGGGTTGTAAGAACTTAATTGGTGGAGTCAGCAGTTTGGGGACTATTCAGGTGCAGAAAGAATATTTCATTATTGGCTTTATTGGGGGTAGAGAAGCGGAAAGGCCCTGCTAAAGAGGGAGAGCTCCGAGAATCCACCGAGGAAACTGCTCTGGCCAGAGTGGAGGGTTCTTGTGGGAGAGAGGCTTAACCTAAGTGTAGCATTTTTCTGTTTATCCTTTTCGAATTTCCTCTGGCTGGTCTTGGGCCCATCTGCCCAATATCTCTCGAGATCTTTCTGAATCTTGATTCTGCCATTCAGTATACTAGCCTGCCTTTCTGAAGCTGTAACAGGGGTGAGCAGAGGGAGGCAGCGGGGGTGCACTGGGGAGGAATGCTGGTCTCACATCCCAGCTCTGCTGCCAAAAGAAGGGTTTGGAGTAGCTGGTCCTGAAAGGCCCTTCCATGTCCGTGAAGTCGGACTTGTTTACATCCAAATTGATAAAAATGGCCTTTAAAGCCTTCCAGATTGATAACTGGTCCTGCTGTGGGCTGTGGGCCCAAGTGAGAACCCCGGAAGTTGTAACGTCTGTGGCATTTCCATGACCTGCCAGTGAAATAACCCCATTTAGAAAGGAAACGAGAAGGCAGTAGGGTTGGAGGGGTTTTGCTGAGACCCCATGAAGGATGGACAGGACTTATCAACAGGTTGCTGAGGAGCAGGGGAGAAGAGCCAAGGGTCTGGCTGTTTGGAAGTTGAGGCACGGAGCAAAGATGGGGCCCGGAGAAAGAACTTGACTCACATTTGGTGCTGGCAGTTAACTAGTCGTGTTGTGGCCCGCACTGAGAGCAGGTCTTTCTGTGCTCCCTTCTCCTAGGTGGGCAGCCTCGCAATGTCTCCTGGCTCCGTGTACTGCTATCCTCGCAAGCCAGAGGGGGTGGGATTTGGTAGTGCAGAAACCCTTTACTCTACCAGTCTGGTGGCATCAGCACCCCCCATCTTTCAGGTTTGGAGTGCCTTTCCTAAAAGGGAACGGAGCTCTAGCTATCCATTTCTCCCACTGCTTTTGTTGAAGAAGAGAGCAAGACCCAGAACTAACCTCACTGTTCTGACACCCCGCAGACCCATGAAAACCGGGAACATCTTGTGATGATGGAGAAGATTCTGGGGCCCATCCCCTCTCACATGATCCACCGAACCAGGTAAGTCCCCCAGCGGAGGTCTGTGGAAGGATTAGCCTGCTTTGTGGGGGACGCTCCAGAGTGGTGGGATTGAGGTCTGACCCAGCTTGGGCATGTGCTGTGTACAGGCCAGGGCAGCCCCATCCTCTTGTCGCCTGGTGGTATGGAAAGATGTGTTGTGACCAGGATTTTACTTAGTTGACAAGAGCTATTATTGACTTACAACAGATGGAATAAAACTTGGAGAGTTTGGGGAAACCTTGGCCACTTTCCAGCCCTCTCCATCTACCCTCAAGAGAATCCTTACTAGCAAGCCCCCCCCCCCCCCAGGGGGTCGTCCAGTCTCTCCTTGTTAGGAAGTGACACCCACCGGGCCCACAATCAAGCCTGCTCCCTCTTAAGCCCTCGAGGCTTCTCCAGCCTGCTCCTCCCATCCCGATCACCTTCCTTTGGCCACTTGGGCTCACTGACATCCCAGAACTGCACACAAGCAGGTCTTGGGTGTAGTCTGACCAGGTGGCCCAACACCCCCCATCACTGGGAGTTTGGGCCGCCAGGCACACTGCTGACTTGGGCAACTTTCATTGGTTTTGTTGTCAGACTTGACCTTCATCTTAGATGCGGCGGGTGCTCTAGCCAGAGCCCAGCCAGCTTGGAGGGCCTCAGGAGCCCGGGGGAGGCGGCTTTCAGGCAGAACCCGGCCTTCTACAGCAGCTCTTCCCCCAAATGGAGAGGAGCCTCACTGAGCCTCTGGGCTGCTCTCCTCTTGCCCCAATTCCCTTAGGGCCTGCCTGAACTTTGTGACATTTCCCTCCCTATTTCTTGAGCTGGGGGTACCCCTCTGCCTACCCCCAATTCCCCCTTAACTCCTCCTGGCTCCAGGTGCTGTGAGGTACCAACACAAGGGCAGCAAAGTTCCCCTGGAGCCATGTTGGCCTCCTCCCCATAGCCTCTCTTCTGCCTGCCACTGCCGGGCCGACTCCTGCTTTGGGCATGTGCCCGTGGACAGCCAGGGTTCTCCTCAGTAAAAAGGGAGCACTGCTGACGCCAGGAACACCCGGCGCCTTCTAACGTCACTGGTTCTGTTCCAGGAAGCAGAAGTACTTCTACAAAGGAGGCCTGGTTTGGGATGAAAACACCTCTGATGGCAGATACGTGAAAGAGAACTGCAAACCTCTGAGGGTGAGCACATGAGGGCCAGTGGCCGGGCCTCTAGGCGGCGGGCAGACAAGGACTGGGCTTTTGAAGAACCCGGGTCTCCCTCTCTGGCTCTGGGCCCTCCCTCCTGGGGTCAGATTTCCAGTGCTCAGCTGCTATGCAACGTGGGCAGCTAGTACTAAGCAAATGGGTTCTGGATTTCTTTTAAAGCCATTAGTCTCGGGGAGGGTGTCACTGGCAGGCTGCTCAAGGGCTGGTCTCTTCCCCCCTCCACAGAGTTACATGCTCCACGACTCCCTGGAGCACGTCCAGCTGTTTGACCTGATGAGAAGGATGTTAGAGTTTGACCCTGCCCAGAGGATCACATTGGCTGAGGCCCTGCTCCACCCGTTCTTTGCAGGCCTGACACCCGAGGAGAGGACCTTCCGATGTAGCCGAAACCTGAGCAGATGACAGGTGTCCGGCCGCTCGGCCTAGGGGTGGGGGGAGGGCCACCGAGGGAGGGGGCCTGGGGCCCATGGGGATGTCTGTACCTCCCCTCCATCCTCTGACATCAGGGCTTCCTCGTGCTTGCAGAGCCCCAGAGGGGAGGAAGAGCAGAGCTTACCAGAAAGCACAGATTTGACCCAAGATATTTATATGTTGTAAAGTTAAATAAAGTGTTTCTTACTGTTTGATAACTTCCTTGTCCACGTGTCTGTCTTCCAGGGCCCAGGGCCCTGGCCAGTTCATAGAGCCGGGAGGGACCTCTGAGGCTCTACTCTACCCTCATTTCGCAGGTAAGGATCTGGGGAGGTTGAGTCACAGGAGTTCTACCACTTTCTAGTTCCAAAATCAAGACAAGTGCCACTTCTTAATAGTTTCTCAGCAAACTAACGGAAAAAGACCCGGGGCCTCTCCGGAAGTGCCTTGTCTGAGGTAGCCACAGCTCCACGATAGCAGAATAAGGGATGACTACTCAGCCTGATGTGAGGAAAGGCTTCCTAATGATGAAGGCTACCCTCAAGCAGTAGCCACTGCCTCGGGAGGAAATAGAATATTCAAGTAGGAGTTGATCTAGATGGCCTGAAAGTCTAACCTTGCTGGGCAGAGACGGAAAATGCCAAACGCTCCATGTTTTAATTGACTGGAGACTCTCAGATAAGGCCTTGAAGAAATGGTATCTCTACTAGATGCTCCCCCCAAGCTGGTTTAAGCACTTCTCTTAAACCCCATTACACATGCAACAGGATTTTGCTTTCTCCCTCCCATCTGAAATAAGTCATGGTCAAGAGGGGCTCTTTGCTTAGCCAGAGCTAATCGGGAGCCAGTCAGAAATTGGGCATTCCATAAAGTTGCTTGCAGCAGTGCACCACACATACCAGCCCCCAGGCTCAGCCAATTCAGCTTTATTTTAATGCTGGGTTTTTTGTCATCACTTGCCCAGTTCTCAACAGTTTTTAGGAGGTCTCCTCCCCCCAAAGCACAGTGGTTAGGGGCTAACAGTATCACCAAGGCCAGGTGGCAGATTGCCAGGGTGAGAGGAAGAAAGACCTCTAATGGGACTAGTTTGTGTTTTTAATAGACTCTTAGGGCAAAAGGAGAGAAATCAAGGGCTACTCTCCTAATGCAAATCATGGCAGGTGACAACTTAAGCAGGCTTGAGGAGGAATAAGGAATCTAGTCCTCAACCTGCGAAAGATAGAGGAAAAAATGCTGTTAAGAAAACTAAGGCTCTTCCCCCACTCTGTCCAGGAAGCCTCCTGGTCTCTTGGATCACCACCTCAGCTTTGTAGCCGAGCACCAGTAGGGGGCCATGTAGTAACTTCACTTCTTCAGCAGGAAGAGGGCAGTCAGGAGATGCTCAAAAACCCAGTTTCTTTCCAGGGCACAGATGTGCTAAAATGCCACCAGAAAATGAAGCCCAAAGAGAGAGAGCCAGGACAATCTTTCTGTCGAGGCTACCCATCCTCAAACTTTTGACATCATCCTACAAGAATGTTCCACCTCTGTAAAAGGAACCCAAACTTTAATTTCTCATGCACAGAACAGCTAAAACACTTCCTGCCTGGGAGAGGATGCTGTCTCCACAGCAGCCTGCCCCAGCCCTGAAGCTTTAGAACCGGCCTTATCTCCACACCAGAAGGGAGGTTTGCTATTCTGCAAAATGAGAAGTTAGGCAAGGGGAGGAACTCTGGAACCCTGAGCAGGATACCCTTACCAGGAAGGGAAGGGAGAGACCAGGCTGATGGCTCACAGCCCTGTCTCTGTTAGTGCCATTTGCCAGGGAGAGGGCCTTCTCTCCCTGTCAGAGAATCATTACCCCATGGGTCTTACAGGAAAGAGAAAAACTTTCCCCAATCTAGACTAAGGCCCCAACTCTGCCCATAGTATGGCCTAGGGGCACTGCCTACCCTGAATACCGAAAAAATGGAGCTTGGACCGAAATGACAACTGTGTCTGGCGTTTGTGTGAAACCTCATTCCCCACCAAAGGCACCAAATATCAGGCTAACCCCCAGCTGCTGGCACAGGACAGGAGGAGGCTGGAAGAGCTCACAGGCAAGAGTCAGGCCCAGGCCCTTTGTTGAGAGAGATTAAGACAGACCTTCTGTGCAAGAGCTGGGAGATGTCTTGCTAGCATAGTCCCTTGGATAAATTCTTTGTAAACCTGCAAGGCCAGAGGCAGCCCCCCACAGACTTCCTCTAGCTGAACCAATACTTTTCTTTTTTTGGCACCTCTGAGACAAAAGACTGGCCTGAAAGAACCAGAGAAACCTAGGGCTCACACCAAATATGAAAACAGCAGCCTGCCAGACAGCCAAACCACATTAGGGTGGCCCCAGATACCAGGGAGATGAGGCCACTTGGCAAAGAAAGTTGGAATAGCTCAAGTGTGGTCCCTGAACCTCTGCCTCATTCCCAGGGCTCTCTTCCTTCTTTTGAACAAAAGAGCTGCTGTATTCCCCACACGAGAGACAAGCAGGCAACCCCACAAATTTAAGGAAGAAAAACCCAAGGACTGGGATCAGGAATGGTGGTTTTTACCAATGGCCTCAGTAGTCCGTGGGCCCCTCTGAACATACTGGAATCACAAGAACCTGAAGAGATCCTCAGCACCACGTTCCCATGGGGAGCTCCCCAATACTGAACAAGACTGTGCCCCGCCCCCGCTCCTCTGCACCAAGATCTTCACCTACCACCATTCCAACCAATACAGCAGGAGAGGAAGTTCAATTTAGCCTTTGGTCCCAATGGGAAAAATGATAGCACAGTCTATGGAATCCATGGGCACTGAGGGGCGGGGGGTAGGACTGCTGGCAATGTGGATGGGCACTGTGGCTCTACAGTAATATGTCCCAAAGCTACCTGTGCTGAAAACGTGACAATCAAAGGGGTCAACTTAAATACAGAAAACATCTGCCTGATGGGACATATAACGGCCCCCTCCCCCAAGAGTTGGCTTGGGAGGGGATAAAGGAAAGGTTTGGGCCAACTCCAGATCAGATCACGGGCAAAATGAAAAGTTAACATCCAAGAACAAAAAGCCCCAAACTGGTATTCAGTTTGTTGCCCCAGCAGAGCAGGCAGATGAGGGCTGGCTGAGCTCCTCCTGGATACCAGCTTTCTGCATGGCCCATGTGGCTCAAGGAAAGGAAGCTCAGCTTTGGCTCCCGTCATAAACATCAAAGCAACAGGAAAATGAAACCAACCCCCACCAAGGACAACGGCACCCCGGTATATTCAACATGATTCGTGGAAAGGGGGGCTGCTTCTGTTTAAAAAAGAAGAAAAGAAGAAGACTGGGGGGAGAAGGGCAAGAAGAGAGCCAGAGGAGAAAGAAGAAAGCAAAGAGTTGCTGAGGACACCCTGCCCCCTCTGGTCTGATGGCTGTAAACCTCAAACCCAGTCCAACAGCTGCCTGTGTCTGTAAACAAAAACCCTCCACTGAGAAACTGGCCATCTGGCCAAATGGAGTGTGTCCCTGGGCGGCAGGCCTGGCACTCCATGCTCGCTCGCGTCCCTGTCACACACCCTGGCCCAGCCCTCGGCCCTACGGGACAGCTTTATACAGGGACGTCTCTCCCTTCAAAGGGCAGTCACTCTTCAGTCTTAAATAGGTTGTTTCTTGCAGAAGAAACAAACTCAAAGGAAACAAAACCAAATAAACAATACACAACACAACACTGTCCGTGGAGCTTCACATCCTTAAGGCGTTCTCAAGTGTCAGCATCTGGCTCAAGAGCCTCTGGGCCATCGGGCCTCCCTTGCTTGGGCCGTCACCTCTACGTCGAGTGCAGCGGGATGACAAATTTGCAGCCAAAGGGCGAGCGGTAGTTGATGCCCACCTCCTGGAACACCTGCTGAGGGATGCCGATGTCACACAGGTAAACGCGTCCCGCCCGCTCCCCCAATGGCAGGGGCAAGCCCAGGGCCAAGGACCACTTGGCATCGATGCCCAGCTCAGCCTCGCACATGGGCGGGTCTATGCTGAGCACGGGTGCCCGGTTCTGATTGGCCCAGTCCACAGCAGCTTTGTACCAGGGCTGGTCCCGGAGGAAGGCATTCTCGTGACAATCCAGGCAGTTGATCACCAGGTCCACAGGGCTGGTAGGGAGATCTGCAAGGGGAAACAGTGAGGTCTTACTGTGGCCGTCAGCATCGCCCTGATGGAGGCCGCTTGTCTCACCCTAGCCCAGCGTGGCTCCCCTCTGGTAATTCCTGCGCCTGGCCATAAAGCAAGAAGCTGTGGCAGGGCTTAAGATCCAGATTTCTATCGTGGAAGGCCACATTCATACCCAGACCAAGATACCCGCGGGCCCGCCTTTGGAAGATGACGCCTGCAGGGGCAGCAGGGGACAAGGGGTGCTGCACCTTCCTCGTCTGTAAAATAAAGGGCCCGCAAGGGTGATCTCTATGGTCTCTTCAGCCAAGTCCTAACTACGGCTGGGATGGCACACCGGGTATGGGCGGCCTTTCAGATGGACTCAGTGGGTTGGTTATTCCTAAGTCTCACAACCCAAACACATTTCTCCTTCCCTAAAGGCAGACTCGGAACTTCTTCTACTGTAAAAGGTCTGTGTCGGTCTAGACCTGAAGATGGGCCCCTTCCTCTCCCCAGATCGGGGAGGGCGGCCTCCGCTAAGGTCCGCCCCGACGTGGGTGTCAAGATGGAATCTCCCTTCAGCTCAGCCCAGACAGGTGTAGGTGGCTTGTCCAGGGTGACGCCGTTACCATCGTCACCACCAATCGACAGCGCTTCAATATTCCCAAAGTACTCTTTAGAACTATCGTCTCCTTTGGGCCGCATTATTACCTCCATCTTACAGACCAAGACACAGAGGCAGGCAGAGGCAAAGTGTCTTGTTTAGTCACACAGCCAGTCGTGTCTGAGGCCAGACTGACCTGAGGACGGACTGCCTGGCCTGCCAGAACTCCCAACTCTCCTCCCCTCCACACTGGCCTATAACAAGCCAGCCCAGATTCATAAACCACTTCAAGGGTCACAGCGCACTTTCCTCACTGGTAAAGCCAGTGGCATAAGGGCCGTTATGCTTTTTGTGCCTGAGAAAATGGGCTCAGAAAGGCTCGGTGACTTCTCCAAGACCACAGGCAACACACGACGGTGCTGGTATAACCTTGGGTCTAGAATCGGAGGGAACCTCAGATCTCCTTCGGACCAAAGCTTCTGAATCATTTGTGTGGGAGTGGGCCCCACTGGCAGCATAGGGTAAAAGCCTATAAATCCCTTCTCAGAACAGTGTTTTGAAATGTAAAGACAAAATACAAACAAAATTTCAGGTCTTCTGCTCAATCTACCATGCACCTAGCTGTCCCTGCCAAAAAAAAAAATCTTTTATTTTTTAAATTAAACCCTTACCGTCAGTCTTGGAGTCAATATTGTGTATTGGCTCCAAGGCAGAAGAGCAGTAAGGACTAGGCAATGGGAGTTAAGTGACTTGCCCAGGGTCACACAGCTGGGAAGTGTCTGAAAACAAATTTGAACCCAGGACCTCCCATCTCTGGGCCTGGCTCTCCATCCACTGAGGCTCCCAACTGCCCCCTCAAAATATTTTTTAAAAGTTCCTGGATCCAGTTCAAGATCAAGCCAACCTTGATCTTATAACCTTCAGCTTACAGAAGAGAGAACTGAGGCTCAGAGACAAGTACTGACCAAGAGTTCCAGGTCACCCAGAGTAAGTATCAAAGCAATAATTCAAACCCAAGTCCCTGCTCTCTCCTTTGCCTGCTGCTGCCTCCTGTTAAGCTCCTCAGTGAGCCTGGGAGAGAGGCGAGGGGTTTGCTGAAGTCCCCTCCAATAGCCTAGCAGATGCCACTCGGTGCCGGGAGAGCACGAGCTTTCTGTAACGTGTGCTGAGCTTTCCCCCTAGGCTGGAGTTTGTACTTCTCTGTACTCCCAGGAAGCTCACAGAGTATCTGCTGTTGCTGACGAGGGGCGCTGGCCCCGGACTCGCTGTGACTGCAACCCCGGCATCCCCGCTTTGAGCCTCAGTACGATGTAAAAGCCTGAGCAATCGGAAGGGGCTAACCTGCTCTCCCAAGGAGCCCTCCTGGCAATGATGCCTACTTCCTAAGGAGCACTATTCCTGCCTGCTGCCACCAGATGGCAGAAGCAGATTGCAGAAGGAGCCAACTAGCCCTGGAATTCCCTTTCTAGCAAAGGCCTCCCTCCACCAAGTGATCCCGTAGGGCCCAGGTCTCCTTCCTCTCAGTCCTGTGTTCTCAATCTGCATCATGGGACGTGGGAACTTTACCCACCTCCGGGCTGCCTCTCCCCAGGATGCAATGCTCTTACCTTTGAGGCTGGAGACCTGCTGGCCCTGGGTCTTGCTGAAGAGGGACAGTTCATTGGTGATAGACTCTAACATCTTGACAAAGTTGGGCAGGAAGAGGATGACGTGGACATCATGGTTGGCAAGGTGTCGCCCACAGCTTATGCCCTGAGCCCCCTTCACATGAGGACCACAAAGTAGAGCTACTGTAGGCCTTTGGTGGACGTTTTTGGGATTCAATCTGCAAGGGAGGGATGGGAGGAGGACATAAGTCACTAGTTCTTCAGACTAAGCCACCCAGAACTAGTCAAGCATCTCTACAGCTGAACTCTAAAGACTGACTTTCCCATCTACGCCCACTTTGATGTTCTGCCATCCAGACCAATATCCCTAACATACTCCTGCTGTCTCAGGAGCCCTCAATGGCTCCCTGATGGCTTAATGGTAACAAGTCCAAAGTTTCTGCCTTGCTTTCCATTCCCTGGGCCCTGCTTGCTTCTCTAGCCACCTTCCCACCACTCAACATACAACCTTTCCCAGGCAGGTCAGTCTCTTCATTGTCCCTTGCCACCACATTCAGTCCTGACCCTGTTCTTGGCATGCTTCATCTGGAATGCCCTTCACTCAAACCTACCCTTCCAGCAAGGTCCTGCTCAGGCCCTGCCTTTTCCAGAAAGTCTTTCCTATTCATTGTGATCTCCCCTTTGACTCTACAGCATTTACAGCCAACATCACTCTGTTTAGTGTGGTTTCACGTGTATTTTCTCATCTCAATAAAAAGTATAACCTTGGTGGAAGGGGGGAGGGGGGAACAACTTCTGTGGGTGGGCACTGAATGCTTGATTGAGCCTAAATTAGGGGTTGTCAACAAATGCCTGTTCCAAAATAAGGGTTCTCTTTAGTTTATGATCGATCGTAAATGTTACGCCTGGAAAGACCCCTGGAACTCCTCTAAGTATAGGATCACAACCTCAGAGCTGGGATAAACCTCAAGGGACCAGCTAGTCCAATTCTTCATTTCACAACTGAAGAGAAATGAGAGCCAGCAAGAGGAAGGGACTGTCAAGACCACACAGTGTCAATGCTGACACTCAAACCCATGTCTTGGAGCTCCATAGTCACTGCTTTGCTTTCCCTACAGCCATAATAACCCACCTCCATGACTAGAGCCATATTTCCTAACCCAAATTGCACTGAAGATCAGAAAGAAGACAGACTGGGGAGAAAGAAAGAAGGAAGCTAAGAGAGAAACCAACAAGGATTGGGCCCAGAGATGGTGAGAGAGGTCTATGTTGGGAACCTGCTCTAGATAAAGAGTTCTCTGGGGCTTCTAAGAAGCTACTTAACCTCAAGTCCTCTTTCAGGGTGAGGCTGGGACTTCTTTGATGGCTTTATTCATTTTCAAGAGGCCACTCTAGGGCATCACCAGAGATTCAGATAAATTCTACCCTCCATGATGGCCTGACACAGCTGAGGCAATGATTACAATATCTCAAGGTTAGCATATTTAAGCATATTATCAGGGACAGCTATTCTATGGAGAGAAAGTCATCAGATTGGGCTGAGAGTCCCATTTCTCTTTAGGTCTCAATTCTCTCTTCTATAAAATGAAGAGGATTGGCCTTAATCTCCAAGTGCCTTTCTAAACCTCATACCACATTCAGTCACATTTAAAAGATGTCTTTTGCCATCCAGTTTTTGTTCTTTACTTCTTCAGAACTCTGATGCTTCTTTTAGAGTAAATGCAATCTAATTAGGCCACTGATAACTGTGGGACAATCTGGAGAGGCTGTGGGATAAGAGTAAAGGACACCTCACAGGTCCTCAAAGAAGGATTCAAGGTCTATATAGAGCCTACACTTCATTTTTCAGTGAGAGAATTTACTTGGGTGAGACCCAGGCTTTCCAAGTGGCTCAGCAGATGCCTCCTGGATGCCTCAGAGAACAGAACTGTTTTTATGTTAAGACTCTTGAGCTTATATGCATTATCTAAAAAAGTTGGTATCTTTCTCCTCCTCAAATCTCAGTGATGTGATTCATGAATCCTTAGGATTCATGTGATCCATAAGCCAAAGGACAAGAGAGGGAAAGGAGTTTATAGCCAGACTAATTTTATTCCCACCTGACCTACCTTGCACTCAGAACAGGGACAGCAGAGGTGCCCCAGCCAAGGGACATACTGAGGAATCTTGGATGATTAATTTGACAAGTTCACAAACTGAAACTCAAGATATCTTATTAGAGGACAGTCTTGGGGCCATAGATTTCAGTCATGAAGGGACATATCTAAGGAATGGTATGGCAGGAAGAGCAGGAGCTAGTAGTGGCCAACTGGGCAATGAAGTAAGGTGAGAGTATATAGGAGGAAGGGCCTTGGGATTATGATAAAGGAAAAGCAACTCTGATCATGGGACACATGAAGTAACCAAAATAACTCCCTGGCTGCAAAGTGTGTAGTTATCTATTCTAATCATTCAAGAGGATACTGTTAAAGCATGAGGTATCTCTTCTGTGCAAGGCACCATGTAGTGGCTAAACATTCAAGTCTCAATCCCCACCCTTACTATCCCAGTTCCCCAGGCACAACATGGACCGACTCACCTGTTAGGACCTCCCAGCAGGGTTAGTGCCATCTGGCTGGCACAAACTCCAGTCATCTCCAGCCTCCGTTCCAGGGTCAGACCATGCTTCTCGGCTACCGATAACAGCTTCTTGTGCAATTCATAGGAGACACTTGGGACAACTAGCCCAGAGTCTGTGACTCAGAAAGGAAGTAGAGAGGAGGGAGAGAGAAATAAATAAGATCAGAGGGTCCAAAATGGGCCTCAGGTACAATCTTCTCATCTTCCGAGCCCTGGAATAAGTTTTGTTTTCTGAAATTTCCTGAAAGTTCAAGTAGCTAAAATAGAACTGGTCTACGGCTTTTGCTAGGTCTCTTCTGAGGAATTTGCCACTTAAGTGACCATAATTGAGAAGACTACTCTAGTGGCGCAAATACAGACCAGTTCCCAAATAAGATCTCTTTGAAAGCTGAGCTATAGACATAGATATACACACAGGAATATTCTGAAAAATTACATCAAATGCCATAGAAATACATACATAGTGAAAGGTTGCTGTTTTTCTAATGACATTCACTCCAAGTCATCATGGCCATCTTTTCCATTTTTTATCATTAAGTGCTTTCTTCATCTTAATCACTTCTGTGGCACTTTAATAACAAAGAGTGAACACACAGATTTTAAAATAGACAAGTCTGATCCGGAAAAGAAGTTTGGTCTATATTTAGACCAAAACAGTAAGATTAGGAATATCCTCAAAGTGACCTTGTAGGTAGGCCAAGTACAATCATCCTCATTTTTTGATGAGCACATGGAAACTTGGAAAGGGGATGAGCTTTGTTCCCAGTCCCAGAGTAAGTGGCAGAAGACAAACTCAGGTTTTCTGATTTCAAACCTAGTACTTTTCCCACAAAGCACAAACCAAAAATTAATGAATACAAGCCAATGAGGAATGCAAACCCTCATGAACGTGTGTGTATGGGGGGGCGAGAGGGGAGGGTCATATTCAAATTCACTGCTGAAGTATCTATTCCAAACAACTTCCAGGGCAAACCTGACAAGGCACACATCTGACAGTCAAAAGTGGAAAGACTTTTCTCCTAAGAAATTAAGATAAATCCACCTTGACAATGTTATTTTTTCTAAAAGGACCCAAGGGCCCCACTGGTCCTTTCTAGCCCTTTTCTAAGCCTCATTCCCCAGAAGCCCTCTCATAAACTGCCTAAAAGCCCTTAGGTTTAGAATTATAGTAGATGTTCAAACATATTCCTATCACTTAATGTCAATACCAGATCATGTGCTCATATTTCTCTTACTCTTCTATGTTCTGGTCCATAGTTTTTCTTTTCCTAATTAAAAAAAAAAAGCTAGACTATATTTCCAAGCTTTTTCAACCATGCTTTTCTGAGGGGAGGGCAGATTAGACTCAGAAATAATTTAATTTAGTTCCTTAGCTACTAAAAAAAATTGAATATATTTTCTCTAGTAGAAATGAAAATAAATTTATAGAGAACAAAAGGATGATATTACTGTTAGTCTCAAAGCAAAACATCAATTTCAATCATTTGTTCAACAAACATTATGGACCAACAATGAGAAGCACACTTACATTCTGGGAAGATACAAAGACAAATAATATACATTACCCATCACCTTCCAGGCAAGGGGGGGGGGGGGGGGAGAGCAGCATATACAAAGAGACAAGTTGGAATATAACAAATTTTATAGACTAAGACTATAAAATGAAGAGACTAGATGAAGATGCTACAGGTTAATTGGAAAATCTTCATGAAGGACGTGCCATTTGAATTGGCCTTTAAAGGATGAACAGATGTACTTTTGGATGTGGCCAACAAGGGAATTTGTTTTTCTTTACTATGCATATTTGCTATAAAGGTTTTTCTTCTGTCAGTGGAGGTGGGGAGAGATTGGGTAAGGAGAAAAAAAAATTACTGAAAAAGAGTTCAAATCTCACCTTCTATAGATCTTTCCCAGTTGGTTTCCCCTCCATTTCCCCTCTTCTCTACTGGTAGTGCCTTCCATCTCAGATTATCTCCCATCTACATTATAACCTTGTGTGTGTATACAGATATTGCATGTTGTTTCCTCCACTGGAATGAGTTTCTTGAAGACAAGGAGTTGTACAATGTCCTTGCCTTTCTTTTTATTCCCAGAGCTTGACATATAATAAATCTCATTTGATCCTCACAACTCTGGGGGGTAGGTACTATTATCATCTCCATTTTATGGATGGAGAAACTGAAGCTCAGATAGGTTAAGTGATTTGACATGGTCATACAGCTAATAAGTATCTGAGGCAGGATCTGAACTCAGATCTTCCTGACTTCAGGTCCAGAGTTGGAAGGTTAAGAAATCAACAAAAGATTGAGGTTGGGAGGGGAGTGAATCAGAGATTAGGACTAGCATGAATAAAGCCATGGAGCTAAAAAAATGAGGGGGTATTCTGAAGGGAAATTGAATCATGTACTCAGCTGCAATACAGAACATATAGGTAGAATAGTAAAAGAGATGGCAGGAAATGTAACACTTCACTTCCTTTTTATTTTGAAACATCAGAAAACAGCCAAAACTTGAAGGAAAAAAAAGACCTAGAGTGGTAACATTTAAAGTATGTGGTCTAAATTCTAGAAACTTTACACACTGATATATCCAATTATCATTCCTGGGTCTTGAGCAAGCAAGAAATGAAAGTTAACTAGCCGACTTGAGTCAAGTTTCCAAATGAACTTTAATTGCCTGGCCATCTGAAGTCCTCCAAACACCCCCTAGAGGTCAATACCATTTTCAAAGTATCAGACTGGCTGGTGGTCAGAAAAAGCCATTTCAGTATTGTGCATGCAGTTCTTACTTCGATGGATGCATTATCTCATTGGTAGGAAGTTCACTGCAGATAAAACTAAAAGGAAAATAACAAACAAATATAAAAGGGAACATCTCTGCTGTTCAGTAGCGAACAGAGCCGCTATGTTTGGATATCACTTATTATCAGCGGCAATAGCAGCTATAATGAAGCTGGCAAAAGTGGCTGAAGAGAAACCAACAGGAGAAATGCAAGCTCAAAGTAATACAAACTTTAAAACTAAGCTGTGTTTTTTATATCACTGTCATTTCTAGATATATTTTATTCCCCAACCCCCAAACTGAATCTTCCCTAATAACAAAAGAAAAATAACCAAGACAGTGAGTCTGGGCAACAGCTTTTATACTATCTAGTCCTTATAGCTGCTGACTTCTACTAAGGGAGGGAGAGAGGTGTTTCACTTTTGCTTTTCTAAGACCTTTTTGGTTGTTTAATTATTCACAGTTCAGTCTCTTGGGGCAATCTTTTCTTTTAAGCTGTTGTAGTCACTGTGTATGAATATTTTGGCTCTTCTGATTCTATATATTTCAGCATTTGTTCATAGAAATCTTCTCATAGATTTCTCTTATTCCCTCATGTTCACTAATTCTGAAGGAAAATTCTATTTCCTTCCATGTATATGCCACAGGGGTGTTCAGTCTTTCCCTGATAAATCAGGTTAATTTTGTTTCCAATTCTTTGCTACTCTTTGTATTTAGTAAAACTTTGTTTATGTCCTGGATGTCCTGAGAGCACATACATGTCCAGCAGGAGAATCACTGGGTCTAAGGGTACAAATTCTGTAGTTTCTTTTCTTGCATTTTTCCAAACGGTTATACAAAGCAGTGGACTAACTCTCAGCTCCAACAAGTATATTACTGTAAGACAACAATTTAAAGAGTACCCAGGGATCAGTTTTAAAAATGTCTCAAAGAGAACAAGATTCGAAGAGAATTGAAAAAAAATCTCACATGGTACTAACACTGCGCCCCCCCCCAAAAAAAACTACATAGAGAAGACATCAGCAACAATCAGACAACTCATATGTTGTCTATTCTCATCTGAATAAAATCTTATGGATTCTTGATGAAAATAGAGGAAAAATGAAGGTATTTTCTATAATGATACCACAAGTATAAACAGGAGAATAGTTTACCATCTCTGTGTCTCTTGTTTACTGATTACAAAGAAGCAACTGATGCTATAAAAAATTTTTTATGATAGGATAAGCTACCTCACAGCATACATCTATCATATACTATTTCATGGCAGACCTATGGAGAAAACTTGTTCAATGACTCGCTCTTGACATCAGCAACGCTCACCAAAAATCTCTGACAATGTAACAAAGAATGCCTGCCCCAAGTTCATAGCCTCCCCCCCCCCCCGCAAAAAAAAAGGATTCTCTATAGAGGTGGTACAGGTACTCTTACTGTAGGCATTTTATTGACTGTATTGGGTATGGAAACACTAGGACTTTCTAATAAGATCTGTATTGACTTAAAAGAGCTATCTACAAAAGGCAAACCAAATGAACAAAGAATGCATATTGTCCAAATTGTGTGAGTTGAACAGACAACTCACTGGAGTTGTCAATATGTCAATACATATATTTCATAGCTGGGCCCACAACTGAAGAGGAGCTGGTGACAGGGTTATATCACACTGGGAAAAGTAGACAGAATTTTCAGTCATGTTAAGTAGCTGAATGCCACCATAGTCCCTATTTTTAACACCAATATTCTCTCCATAATACAGTAGGGCTGCAGTCATGAAACACTGTGATTTCAAAAGAGTTACAATTGTGGGTGATTGCAATAAGTAATGAAAGAATCTTCTCTGAGGTATGCAAGGGAACAAAACATATCACCAGGAGTGATATGTGTGAGAGAAATGGCATAAAACACATTGCTAAGACCAGTTTTGATTAAAGTTTTTGCACCAACAAAACCAATGTAGTTAAAATATGAAGACAATTAACCAGTAGAAATCTTTGCAGCAAATTTCTCTGATAAAGATCTGTCTGTGTGTACATACTCATACACATAAAAACACACTGCTATAGATATTTATTAAAATGATATCCATACCCTAATAAATAAAAGGTCAAATGAAATAGGCTATCTTCAAAGGAAGAAATCAAAACTACCAATAAGCATATAAAAATGCACTAAATAATAATGAAACACAAATAAAATAATTCTGAGGTGGCTCTATCTCATACCTATCAGGTTGGGAAAGCTAATAAAGAAGGAAAATGACAGTTACCGGAGAGTCTATGGAAAGTCAGGCACACTGGTACATTGTTGGTGGAGCTTTGATTGATCCAGTCATGCTGGAAAGTTACCTGAAACTATGCCCCAAAAGTCACTAAACTGTGTCATAACCATTGATCCAATGAGGCCCCTACTAGACTATATTACAAAGAGATCAAAGAAAAAGGAATACCTTTTACATGTACAAAAATCTACATGTAGAAAATTTTTCTTTTTTTGTAGAGTTGAAGAACTGGAAACAAAGGAATATCCATCAACTACAGAAATGCTGAACAAATTATGTAATACTATAATGGATTATGCAAAAAATGAAGGGGGGAGGGAATGACTTCAGAGAAAGTTAATAAAATTTGTAGTAATTGATGTAGCCTGAAGAGAGCAAGAGAACAACGTATATACAGTATCAACACTATAAAGAAAAACAATTCTGAAATAATGGCAAGCATTTATATATAGCACTTTAAGATTAGCAAAGCATTTTACATAGTTAACTCAAATGGCATTCAGAACAACCCTGGGAAGAAGCTGATGTTGTTTGTAGCCCCATTTTACAGATGAGAAAACCGAGGCAGAAAGCGGTTAAGTGATTTGCCCAGGGCAACACAGCTAGTAAAAAACCTGAAGCAAAATTCAAACTCAGGTCTTCCTTGACTACAAGTCCAGCATTCTATTGACTATCCTACCTAGTTGCCTGAATCTTGACATCTGTGGTTGATACAATAACTTAAGAGAGTTGATGAAGAAGCCACTTCCTGACAGAAAAGAGACAAATTTAAGGGGCAGAACAAGACATACACTTTTGTGTAAGGCAAATGTGTGGGTGTGTTTTACCTGACTTTGTAACAAGAAAACTGTTTTTCTTTCATTCAATGGATGAGTTCTAGGGAGAAGAGGGAGTCTAGTCATAGTATTATTCTCCCCACCAAAAAAAAAGGGAAAATGAAGAAAAATAATTCATGAAGTGTGTGTGTGTGTGTGTGTGTGTATATATAAATCATGGAAGAGAAGTTAAATGGAATCAGATGAGCAAGACAGCTTTGGAAATGTTACATTTTTTAAAAAAAAGCAAGCTGTATGCAGTAGGAGTTCCACGTGTATCTTTTCTGGTCTATTTTGTGTATGGAAATATTTGATTGGGGGGAGGTTACATTCAGAATAAAATAAAGCTAAAAACCTGAACTAGTATAGACATTGTCCAAGATCAATATGACTGAGAAAGGAATCAAACTAGTCATATGATAGTACAAGTGGACAACTGGAATAGAGCACCCTTATTTACTAAATATTAAACCAGGGAAATACCTTCAATCCCCTGAGCAGCTCCTTCATGGAAGATTTTCACAATCACCTGCACCTGACATGCAGGACAAGAGGAAGGGTGACTCTCTACACTGCCTCTTATATTGGTCCTCTAACAAAGGGTGACGGCGATCAGATAACTCCCCTCTGGTCAGAGTGAACCTTAGTATCCAATTCATAGCCCCTCATAGTTTACTTTGGACCGCCACTATGCAAAGTGATAGGAAGAAGGCCTAGATTGTAATTTCCACCTTTAATTTCTAGGCCAGCCACGCCATCCAAAGAGCTTCATACCCGCCATCCTTCTAGCCTCTCTCCTGAAGCTGCCACTGGTGGTGTAGCAGGTGCAAATGTTGGCAGGTGTAGTCCAACCTTGCATGTTAATAGCCGATTAAAACAGTCTTTTTATAGCCTGCCCTATACGTGCACACATGTAACACACTATCAGGGCTAATTAGTAACTGCTGAAAGCTGTGTGAAAAAGCTGAATGAGGGCTCCAAGTCACAAGGCAACATCTAAACCTGTCAGACAAGTCACGCACCTGCCTGCCTCTTTTCCTGGGAAGTCACGCAAGGTTCAGCTTTCACTCTGCTCCATTCATGTTGTCTGTCATTTATCTCTTCTAAATCCCAGAGCTGATGGTGGAATGTGTAGCGACTCAGGGTCCAAAGTATGTTTCTGACCCCCTTTGAAAATCAAGTTCTCTGACCAGGGCAATCTAAAGCTCCGTCGCTCTGGGCCTGGCACTGTCCTCACAAGAATTTCCACTCCTTTTGGGAGTCAAAGCTCAAGAGTTCTTTTCACTCCCAAAGACCTTCAAGAGGAAAAATTCCAGGCTGACCTTCTGTTAAGTGTACCTTGCTGAGCCAGGGAAGAGGGTGGCACAGCCCTTGTTGCTACAAGTTCTGTGTGTGCCCATCACCAACTCTTCCATCTGTTTCCTTCAAAAGCCAATGGCTGCCAACCATCTCAAGGTAGGGAGTCGGGAGGGGGGCACTAACACACACAGGGCAGGTTTTTGTGCCCTGGAAAAAAGATAAGGCAAATGGCCCTCACAATATGCAGACTACAGGCCAATACTGACCTTGCCCTAATTGTTCTCTGACAGGAATATACAAGCATTAAAAATGTTTCTCTTCCAATCACACACACGCAAGGCCCAACCAGTCAGACTGGCCTATCCCAAGCAGGCCAAGGGAGTGAGATACATTCGACAGTCAGGAATCAAGGGCATAGTAGGTACAAATTACCAGCAATAATGCCACCAAAACAAAAAAGAGTTGAAGACTAGCCATGTCGAATTATGTCTGGGTTGGAATTCCAGTGGATTGTCATTTTATTGTTTAGAAATCAAAAGTATAAAAGAGGTCCCATGCCTTTTGTTAATATGAACACATATTTTACAGCTGCCTGAGAAATAAGGACAATATAATTATAATTATTCCATGACTCGCATAGCATTTCAGGAGATCTGATTAACCCTGGGGTATATTCTAAATGCATTCCATCCCAAACAGAATTTTATCAAGTTTTACCTGAGCAGATCATTCTCATGGCACGAACCAAATACCTCAATGATTCATGACACACCACCTTCCACCCCTGCCACTACACGTGCCCAAACATCATTTCCTGCCCTTTACCATACATATACAATCCTACATACAACTTTCCTCATGCCTTTTCCTCAGTCCCAGAAATACTTGCCCCTTCTCACTTCCTTCCATTTTATGTTCACACTCTTCAGCTCCTTCAGAACACGCTCTAATGCCCTGACCTTTTCATCTAACCTGGAATCATTCAGCAAACTGCCCAGTGTGAAGTACCTGCCCAGATTCCACAACCATCTGGTTAAACACCGGAGTCAGCTGAAACCACCATCCACTAATATAGTACAACAGAAAGTGGGTCAGTCCCAAGTTGTATCCAAAAAACACCAGAAAGATGTGGATGAAATGCTGAGGGTCCTGAAGAAAAACTGTATCAAGGGCTTAGTGCAGCATCATACCTGGGGTGGGAGTGGACCTTCTCCGCCTGAGAACATTTTCTGCTTGCCCAGCCACCCAATGCAAGCACTTCCTCCCTCCTCTCTCTGGGGTAATGCAGGGGGCTCACAAGCAGCTTAAAGTTACAGTTTCAGCACACAAATTCTAAAATATTCACCAATGCTGGCCTAGAGTCTTCTATTCTGCAATGGGATTAAGAGGCAAACTATATGAACAACCAAACTAGCTACACACAAATTAGCAGGGTGTTCCCTCAGGGAAGAGACCAGAGGCAACACGTGCCTGGCAAGCCCAACCACTACCTTGACCATATCTTCTCTCAGATCGTAATGGAGATAGTCCAGAACCCTGAGCCCAAGAGCTTTGGGAACAGCACTCCTCCTAGCCCAGCTCCCTCAGTCTTTACACTAGGAAACCACCCTATGGAGATGTATCCTAGTAACTTTTACAGCTATGGCTCATGAAGAGCCAGAAAGGAAGGTTCTGGCCACCAAATTCCTTGGTGCTGTCAAGTAGTTCAACATCAGAAACTGTGGTGATCTTATCAGTGGAATGAATATCTGCTTGGCTACCCCACCTTAAGAGTCACTTCATGTGAAATGCAGCTGAAGCCTTCCATATCCCTCCATTAGAATGTGAGCAGGGACTGCCTGATGACTGTTCTATTTGAATCTCCAGTGCTTTGCACACACTAAGCAATTAAGATATATATATATATATATATATATATATATATATATATATATATATATATATATATATATATATATATATATATATATATATACTTAATTCATTCATCCATTCATTCAACAATGGTATTAACACAGATAAAACACAGAAAGTAAATGGAGCTGGGGCAACTTGAAATCTGATCCTCTATTCCATATTTATACTAACTAAACACAATCTCTGCCAAAATCAGAGATCTCATTGCCTTCCCATTAAAGTTATATAGAAACAGATTAGCTCTTTGAGGAAAAGTTCATCGTATTCTGGCCCAAACTCATTTCTGCTTTTGTATCCAATCATCTCTTTGGACTTGGGCTAGGTCCTTGGGACAATCCAAATGTGGCCAGATAATAAAAAACTTGGTTTATGCACTCGAGGGGTAGACAAATCTAATCTGAAAGATAACTAACATACATGACAGTATTAGAAAACAATGACCATATTGGTATCAATTAATCAGCAAGTATTAATTAAGCACCTACTCTGTGCCAAGATTTGTGCTAGGAGTTAGGAGAGAAGACCAATTTGGCTGGAGTGGGAAGGGGCATCAATGAGGCTGGAGACAACTTAGGGTCAGGTGGTGTTAGGCTTTACAAGATCAACAGTTTATGTTTTTGTCCTGGAGACAACAGGAAACCCTTGGAGTTGAATGAACAGAGGAGACACACACACACACACACAAGCACGCACGCACGCACACACACACACACACACACGTAAAAAATATTATTATTTAAATTGCAAAGTTTAAATTTCTTTTGAGAAGTATTTTAGGTAAAGAAAGATGCTACCGCTCTGAATCCAGAAACTGAACTGTTGGAGAAGACACCATGAAGAAGCTTCCAGACCACAATCTGCACAAGAATGAACTTTGGGTGTAGTTGATTGAACATTTATTTGTATATATACTTTCATGCCAAAGGGGACTGCCCCCTAACTGGCTTTTTTGTCAATGCACCCAGCAATTATTGATTTTGTTCTTTTTTTCTCTTATCCTCAAATTATTGTAATCTTTAAATTGATTATGTTTTCATGATCCTTTGGGGAAAAAAAATTTTATTATTTTTTTCCCCAAACGATCACACGGAGAAATGTAAAAATGGAGATTTGAATTCAGGACTCCAATCCCCAGGAGTCCTTGCTAGCTCCCAGAATGCCCTCTAATCTCACTGAGATTTACACCTGGGCGAGGTCAAGAATTTCTATTTAACCTGGCTGTAAAGGCTACTGGGTCTCTTCCCTACTTCCGCTTCGGAGCAAACGTGGCTCTCCACCTAGCAGGCAAGATATGAGTGATTGTGAATAGGCTCTTTGGGCCTAGACACATGCCTTTCTTACTTGTATTTTCTTTATATTTTAATCTTCAATAAACCTCTAAAAATATAATACTCCCTGCAGAGAGAAACTAATTTCTACCTTGCCTCAGTTTCCCCTAAATTTTAATCATAACAGTTAAATTTTAACTGTTACATATATATGGGGTCAGCTGTGCACTGAAGGAAAGTTACTTTGGCAGCCATGTGAAGGCCAAGCTGGAGTGAGGACAGAAGAGAATTGGGAAAGTCAATTAGGAGGCTACCTCAATAATCATGGTGAGGGGTCACCTGGGCCTGAAACAAGCCAAAAATAAAGAGAGAGAAGGGGTCAGATGTGTAAAGATAGAAAGAACAACAAGATTCATCAGTTGATTAGATATGGGTGAAGAGTCAAGGTAAATTATTCTTGATTTTATGGCTAATCTTTTCCCTTTGGGGGAAGATCTCTCATTTTTAGTAAAAGCTGCCCAGTTGGTTGTTTGCATTTTTTCTTTGATGTCAGGGCTCTGGGTGTTGGTCTTGACATCCCTGGAATGTCCTTTTGGGGTTTCTTTCAGATTATTTATGGATTCTTTCTATCTTTATTCTTAGCTTTTAACAGTTCAGATCAGTTTACATTTATGATTTATAGATATATAATGTCCAGGATTTTTTTTTTCTTAACAGAAGGTACTGTAATTTTTTGGGGGGGGAGGAGGATCTATACTTATTTAAATTTTTACAAGTATTTTTCTCTCCCTCCCACTTGAATTCCCTCCCCTCTCCCAAATTAATAATTAACAAGGGAAAAAACCCTCCAAACAAATATGCATAGCCAAGCAAAATAAATTCTAACACTGGCCATATCCAAAGATATATGTCTCATTTTAAGTTCATCATCTCTTGCAGGAAGTTGGTAGCAGGCTTCATCTTCAGTCCTATGCAATCATGGTTTGACACTACATTAATCAAAGTTCTAAAGTCTTTCAAAGTATTTTTTCCTTATAATATTGTTATCATATAAATTGTTCTGGTTCTGTTCCCTTTGCTATGCATCAGTTCACAAAAGTCTTCCTACTAGTTATGGGGCCTTAGGCAAACCATTTAATTTTGGGAAGCTTCAGTTAATTCATCTACAAAATGGGAAAAATAGTACATAGAAGCATTATCTAGATCACAAAGTTGTTGTTGTAAGGTAAGTCCTAAATAAAGGTGGGCCATCACAACATGTTATTTTTCTGTGTGTCTCATTTAAAAATTGGTGAATGTGACAGCTGAACCACAAATAATGGAGAATTAGAAAGGCCTGAAGGGACTTGAAAAGAGAAAGTGTCCCAGTTTGTGGGGTTTTTTTTAAGAGAATGAGATTTATAAACTAGTTAACTTGACTTAAATTTCTGACAAAATTACAAATCCTATTATTAAAAGGATGTTTAATTAACATGTAGGAAGGAACATCATAAAAAGTCAGCATGATTTAATGAAGAACAAATCAAAGTCAGTCAAGTCTAACTTTATTTCCTCTTCCAGATCAGAGAATGCTATAGATTTCATTTAATCTGACTTTAGGAAAGTAGTTTTAAAAGTCTCTTGTATTATTCTTGTGAAAAAGATGGAGAAAAATTAATTTGACAATATGATGGACTTGGCATAGTCATTTATGGCTCAAAGTCAACTTGGAAGAAGTTTCAAGGGGAATGCGCCAGGATCTATGAATGGTCTGGTATTGTCTGACATGTTTACCTATGACTTTGATATAAAGCATAAGTGGCTCACAACTTTCAGGGAAAGCAAACACATCTGATGGCCGATGGAATTCTAAAAGATCTTGACACTGGGTTAGCACTTTGGCCTTAATCAAAGGTTATCTGGGCACCATGTTATGAAGGATACATAAAAAGGGATAGTAGGGGTTAGGGGGGTGTATGCAGAATGGTGAAGAGCTACGTGTTCATAGCCCTTGAAGATCAGTTGAAGAAACTAAAGATGGGGGTGAAGCCAAGATGGGAAACAAGGCATACAGACCCAAATGATCTCTACCAATTTACTCACCAAATAACTATAACATCTCAGAATGAATTCTGGAACAGCACAACCTACAAAAAGATGAGGTGAAGTAATTTTTCAGCCCAAAACAACTTAGAAGGTCAGCACAAGGGACCTAGAGTTCACCAGAGTGGAGGTGGAAGGAACACAAAGCAGTACAATAGGGCAGGCACCACCAAAGCAACAGGATCTAGGTGCAGCTAAAGCAGCAGTAGAGGCTTCCAGAGCTCTCATCACAGATGATATGGGGAGGGGTTGGGGGGGGGGGGGAGATCAGATAATTGCTCAGAAAGATATTACAGGAAACCATTTTATGGTTCTGGGTACAAGATTCTTTTTGTACTACCTATATATAGGAAGAAGTCCTGGGACACATTCTCAGGAGGTGGAGGAGGCCTAGCACACAATGAGGCTACAGGGGAGCAGAGGACCCTATTCATATTTCTGTAGCTCCATTTTTACATTTCCAAGGTGGAAAAAGAGTACTTGTGGTTACCTCCAGAGCACAGATCAGGAGACTATTAAACACACCTCTCTTTACACCATACAAACTTGGGAAGAACTGAAAGCTGATAGAATTCCAATACGAGTTCTGAAGGAAGCTGCCCAAAGAACCTGAAGTTTGGAACCATTCTCTCTTCACCTCAGTTACAGACCCCAACTTTAACAGTTTTTTTTAATTTAAAGAGAAGATGGACTGGAAAAATGAGCAAACAACAAAATAACAACCTAGAAAGTTATTTTGGTGAAGGGAAGACCAAAACACAAACTCAAAAGAATACAACAAAGTCAATACCACTGTATCCAAAGCCTCCAAGAAAAACAGGAAATTTCTCTCAAGAACAAAAAGAATTAATGGAGGACTCAAAAAGGACTTTAGAAATCAAACTGGGGAGGTAGAAGAAGAATCGGGAAAAGAAATTAGAGTGATACAAGAAAAATCATGGGAAAAAAAGAGTCAACAACTTAGTAAAGGAGGCATAAAAAGCACTGAAGAGATTAATACTTTAAAAAAAGACAGAAGAGAATAACTGGTAAAAGAGAATGAAGAAAACTCTTTAAAAAGCAGAACTGGCCAAATGGAAAAAAGATATACAAAAAATACACTTAAGAGAAGAAAAGTAGGTACACATTCACTGAGGGAAAAAATCTTTACAAAACAGACCTGGCCACATAGAAAAGGAGGTACAAAAGTTCACTTAAGAAAACGATGCTTTAAAAATTGAAATTGGGCAAGTGGAAGCTAAAGACTTGGATGTCATCTAAGACATCAAGAAACAATCAAAGTTAAAAGAAAGGAAAAATGAAATAAAATGTGAAATATCTCATTGGAAAAACTGACCCAGAAAATAGATTCAGGAGAAATAATCTAAGAATTATTGGATTACCTGAAAGCCATAATAAAAAAAAAGCTTAGACATCTTTCAAGAAATCAAAGAAAACTGCCCTGATATTCTAGAACCAGAAAGCAAAATAGAAATTGAAAGAATCCACCAATCATCTCCTGAAAGAGATGCCAAAATGATAACTTCCAGGAATATTACAGCCAAATTCCAAAACTCCCAGATCAAGGAAAAAATATTGTAAGCAATCAAAAAGAAACAATTCAAGTATCATGGAGCCACAGTCTTTCTGCAGCTCCTACATTAAAGGATTTGAGGGCCTGGAATACAATATTCTAGAAGACAAGAGATAAGACTTCAATCAAGAATTATGTACCCAGCATAATCCTTCAAGGAAAAAAAAATCGATATTCTACGAAATAGAGGAGTTTCAAACACTCCTGATGCTCCAGAACTGAATGGAAAATTTGACTCTCAAATATAAGACTCTATACTCAAGAGAATCATAAAAAGGTAAACTGCAAAGAGAAATCAAAAAGAGATTCAATAAGGTTAAATTATGTACATACCATTGCTATAACTCCAAATAATTTTATAATTATTAGGGTAGTTAGAAGGAGTGTACATAGAGGGCAAGAGTGTGAGATTAATATGGTGGGCTGATATAAAAATTAAATTAAATGAAGGCTTGAGAAAGAGGAATGCATTGGGAGAAGGAGGAAAGGGAAAAATAGGCTAAATTATCTAACATAAAAGAGGAATGAAATAGCTTTTATAGTGGAAGGGAAGACAGAGGAAAAGAGTATGTGAACCTTAAGCTCATCAGAATTGGTACAAGGAGGAAAGAACATACACAATCAATAAAATATAGAAATCTATCTTCCCTTACAGAAAAGGAGGGGAAAGGATTAAAAGAAGAGGGGGTGGGCGCTGATAAAAAAGAGAGCAAATTGGGAGAGGTGTTAGTCAAAAACTAAAGAGGGAGAAGTAGGATGGAGAGCAATACACAGTAATCAAAATGGTGCAAAATTTTTTTTACAAATCTAACAAAGGCCTCATTTCTCAAAAATAGAAAAATGAGTTGTATATATAAGACAAGTCATTCCTCAATTGATAAATGGTCAAAGGATTCAAAAACACCGTTCTCAAACAAAGTAATTAAAGCTATCTATAGTCATGCAAAAAAAAAAAAAACTGTGAATCTCTAGGTACCACTCCATAGCAATCAGAATGGCTATTATGACAGAAAGGGAAAATGACAAAATTTAGAGGAGATGTAGTTTGTACCCAAAAGGGATAAAAAAACAAAAATGTGTACCTTTGTACAAAAATTTTTAAAGCAGCTCTTTTTTTTTGGGGGGGGGGGGGGGCAAAGAATTGGAAAGTGAGGAGATACCATTAATTAGGGAATGGTTGAGTAAGTTAATAGTACCTGATTGTAACAAAGTACTATTGTGTTGTAAGAAATGACAAGGAGGAAGAGCTCAGAAAAACTTGGAAAGATTTATCTAGACAATGAACAACTGAATAACTTAGCAATGCAATGATCCAAAATTTTCCCAAAGGACTCATGATAAAAAATGCCATCTGTTTCTGGAGAAAAAGAACTGACAATCTGGATCCAGACCAACGAAAACTTTTTTTCACTTTCATTCTTAATTTTTTTATTCAAGTTTCCTTCCACAAAAAGATTAATATAAAAAAAATGTTTTACATGATTGTACATGTAAAATCTATAAGAAATTGCTTATGATTTCAATGTAGGTAGGGAGGTTGGGAAGGGGGAGAGGGAGGGAGAGAATTCAAGATGCAATATTAGAAAAGTGTTAAAAACTGTCTTGGGAAAAATTAAAATTTAAAAAAGAAACTGGAGATGCTTGGTTTAAAAAAGAAAAGACTTTTGAGGAATTGGGGTGACTGAAATCTTCAAGGATGTGAAGGGCTATTAGAAGGGAAGGCTGAATTGGTTCTTCTTATCCACAGAGGGTAAAACTCTTATGAATAATGGAGAAATAACAAAAAGGGAGATTTAGGCTTAACATAAGGGGAAAGTACCTAACAATGAAAGCTCTCTAACAGGGGTGTAGATTACCTAGGGAAATTATGGGTTCCCTCTCTCCAGGGACCTCTAAGCACTGAAGGCTCAGTGATACCATCTGTAGTAATATCTAAAGAATTCTCACCAGCTAACATTTATCTAACAGCCACAGTATATTCGCTGTTATCTAGCTAAAACAATATAAAAGGAGAGCACAGTTTATCTTGAAGGAGCTATTGAAGCCCATCAGGATATCTATCAATAGGTAAACATATATTAAGCACCTACTTTGTGAGGACCCAAAAGGAGGCAAGACAATCCTTGCCCTAGAAAAGCTCACAAATCTAATGAAGGAATGAGCATGTGAACAAACAAGCTACATAGGATAAAAAGAAAATAAAAGGAAGAAGGCAATAGAATTAAGATGGTAACATTAGAGAAGACTTCCTGTAGAAGGTGAGATTTTAGATGGGCCTTAAAGGAAGCCAGAAAGGTCAGTAGTGGCAATAGAGGAGAGTTCTTGATATAGTGGATAGCTAGAGAAAATTTCCAGAACTGAAAGATGGAGGGTCTTGTTTATAAAGTGGCCAGGAGGCAAGGGGGAAAAAAGACCAATAGCAAGCCAGGGAGGTGTGCGTAGTGGCAAAGTAACAAATATTAGACTGCAGTTGCCTTTAAGAAATGAGGCAGAGAGATGCAAATCAAAACAACTCTGAGGTATCACCTCACACCTAGCAGATTGGCTAACATAACAGCAAAGGAAAGTAATGAATGCTGGAGGGGATGTGGCAAAGTAGGGACATTAATTCATTGCTGGTGGAGTTGTGAACTGATCCAACCATTCTGGAGGGCAATTTGGAACTATGCCCAAAGGGCGACAAAAGAATATCTACCCTTTGACCCAGCCATAGCACTGCTGGGTCTGTACCCCAAAGAGATAATGGACACAAAGACTTGTACAAAAATATTCATAGCTGCGCTCTTTGTGGTGGCCCAAAACTGGAAAACGAGGGGATGCCCATCAATTGGGGAATGGCTGAACAAACTGTGGTATATGTTGGTGATGGAATACTATTGTGCTCAAAGGAATAATAAAGTGGAGAAGTTCCATGGAGACTGGAACAACCTCCAGGAAGTGATGCAGAGCGAGAGGAGCAGAACCAGGAGAACATTGTACACAGAGACTAATACACTGTGGTATAATCGAACGTAATGGACTTCTCCATTAGGGGCGGTGTAATGTCCCTGAACAACTTTCAGGGATCCAGGAGAAAAAAAACACCATTCATAAGCAAAGGATAAACTATGGGAGTGGAAACACCGAGAAAAAGCAACTGCCTGAATACAGAGGTTGAGGGGACATGACAGAGGATAGACTTTAAATGAACACTCTAATGCAAACACTATCAACAAAGCAATGGGTTCAAATCAAGAAAACATCTAATGCCCAGTGGACTTACGCGTCGGCTATGGGGGGTGGGGGGGAGGAAAAGAAAATGATCTATGTCTTTAACGAATAATGCTTGGAAATGATCAAATAAAATATATTTTAAAAAAAAAAAAGAAATGAGGCAGTCGCACTCTGGAAGGATTAAGAAAGAAGGCAGTTGCAACATGGCAAAGCAGAGGGATAGCTCTGCCAGGGGAGGAAACATTTGCCTCTTCCACTCTGCTCTGTAGAAAACACTACTAACACATGCTAACATGCTAGTTCAAGCTCTGAGAGGGAAGGCAGATAGCTATAGTCATAATGAGCCACAGACTCAGTCATAATGGCAGTGTTTTCTAAGAGTGTGAAGTCTTCACAATTACAGATAATTACAAAATTTTTGCAATTAATGGCCCTACTTGCCCAGGCTTTACATGGGTTTTATAAGCAATTGTTTTCATGGTGTTACCATAAGGATGCCATAGCCATAACATTAAGCTAAAATATCTTGAAAATAGGCAGGTTCTTGCCTTTCTCTGTGCATCTCCAACACTTACCACTGAGTAAACACCTAGCAAATGATTCTTTACTCATTCATCCATTCGTTCATACAGAAGGAGTAAAAAAAAAGTGGTTAGAGTTGACTTATTTTTTATTGTAAAATGTTTAAAGTTCACAGGGTTTGGAGCTGAATTCATTCTGAACTATGGAGCTTAGAATTCATTCAATCCAACTCATCTTTTTTCCAAAAAGGCTAATTCCCAATAATTTAGATTTAAAGGTACAAGAGAACAGCATTTATTTAGGCAAGATCTTTCTTCCTTAAAAGTGGAGGCAAATCTAATCTAGCAAAAATATCTGGAATTAGAAGACCAGGACCTAAGGCTGCCCACCACCATGCACCCTCTAGGGGAGCTTCAGATAATCTTGACCTTTTGCCCAATTTTTCCTCTGAGATGCCAAGAATTTATTGTGCCATCAGGTGACTCAATAATAAAAATCTACCATAAGGAATATTGTCTTTGGGCTTTGAGCAGAGAAAGCATCACTCCAAAAAGCAGCAGGCAAGCAGGTTTTACTGACATCAAATACTGCTCGCTACCAGAGTCTCTGCCTGTCAGACAGTATTTCCTTTCTGCTCTGGCTCTGCTAATGATCAAACAGAAAACCACAATGGTTGAGCCAGTGAACCTGTTATTTGTGTCATCTTGTGCATAGCAAGCTAGCCAAGTTTTTATCTGAAGTTAAATCAGGCCTATAGATGCTGTGCTTGTGATGAACTCTGACAGTCTACTCAATGCAAACACAAGTCTCTTCAGAAAATCCTGAATCTACTTCCTGGATGATGTCCACATATCTGTATTTTATTATGCTTGCTGTAACAACTCTGGGCAATGAGCTTCATAGGAAGGAAAATCCTGTTGAAAGATGTTTTTAAATTAGGTAAATGAAAAGTGTAAGATAATCTGGAAGAAGACGAATTTCTCTACCTTTCCACCTGTTCACTTCAGATGGGGAACACATACATTATTTGCCTAGCGAGATCCTTCTACTTTCTCACTATAGTTCTGACCCCCATAGTCACTCCCTTCCAAGGTAAGACTGTCTTCTTCCCCTGCCACTTTTCTGAAAAATTTATATCCTCCTGTATCACCACATAACTATGATTTTTTTAGCTACTGTCAAGAGTACTTGGGGACAGCTAGATAGCACAGATAGCACAGATAGAGAGCCAGGCCTGAAGTCAGTAAACCAGGGGTTCAAATCTGTCCTCAGGTACTTCCTTGTGTGACCCTGAGCAAATGACAACCCTTTTTATCTAGCCTTTACCCTTCTGACTTAGAACTATTACTAAGAACTATAGAAACAAAGAGTTTTAAAAAATATTATTTTATCTTGAAACTGAAAGGAAAGGAAAAACAAAGGAAACACCTACACACCACATTTCAAAGATCAGCCTCAAAGGTTAAAGGAAAGAAGAAAATCAGAAAAAAGCAGTTTATGCAGAGAAAGATGTGAGCATTTTAGGGGGCTACAAAAGCAACAAAGCTGCCCCACTAGACAGTGTGGCTACATCAGAGAAGCACAAAGTCCAAAGCCAGGGAGGTGACACTGCTTCTAGCAGAGAATTACCAGAGGGGTCAGGGTTAGTTGAATTTTCAAGTCCTTCTGAGATTCTATGGCAAGAGGGCAGAGGATCCCTAATGAGTTAAAACTATCATACTCACTCCAGCAGCTTCAGGTACAGTTGGTGAACCAATGCATAAAGCACCAGACCCAGGCCTGGAAGACCAAAGTTCAAATCCAGCCCTGGAGGTGATTCTGACTAGCATCCGACTCAGGGCAAGTCACCATATCTCTGCTGCCCCAGTTTCCTCAACTGTAAGATATAGATAATAATAGGACCTTGCAGGATGGTTGTTGAGGACCAAATGAGAAAATCTTTGTAAAGCACTTAGCACACACAGTGCCTGACACATAGTATGTACTATATATATAAATGCTTGATCTCTTCCCCCCTTCTACAATTGAACTCTGAGCTACACTATCTGTTTTTACTCAGTATCAAAGACAGCTACAGGGGAGGAGAGGTGAGAAACATAAGTCACTTCTTGAGCCCTTTACAGAAATAATGTGGTTTTTCCTCTTTTTAGCTCAAGAATGACCCAGGCTACCTCTGTGTTTGTTCAGTCATTTTCAATCATGTCTAACTGTTTGTGATCCCATTTGGGGATTTCTGGGCAAAGATACTGGACTGGTTTGCCACCTCCTTCTCCAAATCATTTGACAAATGAGCAAATTGGGGCAAACAGGGTTAAATGACTTGGATAGGGTCACACAGCTAGGAAGTGCCTGAGGCCATATTTGAACTCAGTCTTCCTGATTCTAGGCTTAAGGCTCTATCCACTGAGGCACCACACTGCCTTTGGCTATCTTTGTAGATAACAATTAACCAATAGTTGGCACACAATTTATCACTAACACTTCTATTGTGTTAACTTATATTGTAATTATTAACACCAATAGCTATCAACAAAAATAAAGTCTATTAATAATCCCAAACTCTAATCCCAGGCAAGGACCTCAGCAGTCATGCCAGCAAACTATTTTTGCCTGAGCTACTGAATAACTAACAAAACAGAGTGATGAGTCTGATATCCTAGTTTCCCTTTTTGATGAAATAAGCAATGGTCAGGCAATCATCCATTCATTGCAACAAGTATTTATAAGGGAGGACTATTCGAGATGCTTTCATCCTGTTAATCCCACAGGCATCTCAAATTCAAAAGAACCCATGATCCTTCCCCCAACTCAGCTCTTCTGCTTAGCTTCGATATTTCAGCTGAGGACCCCACCATCTTTTCAGGAACTAAATTTTGTAATCTCTAAGCCTCATTTCTGCCACCTTTACATACGACCACATTCAATTCCAAGTTGCTTCCTCCTCTCTCCTCACAAGGCCTCCTCCTAGCTCAGGTCTCCTCATCTCTTACCCAAACTACCCTAAAAGCCTAGTCTCCCTGCATCTTAGAAGAGGTTTCATTTTCTAATGTGGCAGTGGGCTCAGATTTTAATAAAGGAAATTTATGATGTACAATGAAGAAAAGGCCACATTCTACCAGGCAAGCTACTCCAGGGATAGCAAAAGTCAATTAGAGGAATTAACTTGAGATTAGCTAGAGGCAACCATGGCATAGCATGGTTGCAGCATGGAAAGGGCAATGGGCTTCAGTCAGGAGACCTAGAGTACAGTCCTGGTTCTGCCCCTTAATATATATGTGAGCCTGAGTAAAGTGATTAACAACTTGGAGTCTCCATTTCCTCATCTACAAAATGAAGATAATGTTTGTCACAGACACCTCAGAAGGTTGCTGGGAAGAGTTCAATCTCTTCATCTGCAACATGGGAATAATGATATTTGCACAAATAGTGCTCAAAGTTGTTATGATGAAATGATAGAAGATTTTTTCCTTATCTGTATCATCCAATGTCCTTTCTAGTTCTAAATGCAAGGATCCTACATATGTAAAGTATCTGTAAACCATGAATGTCAGTTTTTTTATCTTCATATGTAAACCTCAAAATTCCTTAGACTTATAAATGTTGGAAATTTCACCATTGGGATATTTCATACTTGGAAAATTTCTTACTGATAGTCTATTGGAATGGGAACCCCATTGGCATGGGAGGTTCCTTCTCTTCCCTTCTTAAGATTACTTTAGGACAGAAACCCTTTGCTGAACAATGGAAAGGACTTTGATCTATGCTTAAGCATAGAACAGGAATTTCTTTGAGTCTTGATTGATTTTAGAATTGATACAATGGAGATACTCCACCCTATTCAGTCCTAATAGGATTGAGTAAGGGCTGCAGCCTAGATCAAAATTTAATTATTCCAATCTCTACCATACTCAAGTTAACAGGATTTAGAAAGGGCTGTAGCAAAGGAGTATAGATTTAATCATTTGAAAATATGACCTTCAACAGACATGTGCAAAAGCCAGAAACCTCTGGGCGGTCCTGGGTTAAGGGAGAGCCTCCATTGACAGGGAAATTGATGAAGAGTGATTGGTAGATGTGAGGACTGAGGGGAGGCAACTTGGATGGTGGAGTTTTTGGTCGGTGGGGTTCCTGGGCTCTGAGGAAGCTTGCTCTGAAGGAAGCTGAAGGTGGGGGCCTCTGAGACTGTTTCTCCATTTTGGACACGTGAGTAATAGGGACTGATCTCTTTTCTTTGCCCCAGCTATCTAAGGGCTTGGGCCTTTTGGCCCAGCCTAAACAGAAGGGGTATTTAAGCCCTATTCCCTTCTCTCCCCTTTCTCTCTCTATATATATCTCTAATTCCTTTCTTGCTCCTATTGTAATTAAACTCCAAAAAAGGCTGACGGCTGACTTGAGTTTTTTCATTTAGGAATTACATAGCTGATTCCTTGGCGACCTTAAATTAATATATATCAGTCTTTTAAAGTGATTCCCTTGTAACATTGTGGCGACCACGAAGGGAGTCTAAAGAATCCTCTCAATAAAACTTTTAAAATTCCTTGCCTTTTTACTATACTGTTTCACCACTTAGTCCTTTTTTTTTTTAACAAAAAAACTCGGCTTAAAGACACAGCTGCTAGAACACGTGAGTATAAAAAACTTTTTCTCTTTTCTCCTTAAGTTAAATTGGAATCAGCAGTTTTTTCTTTTTCTTCCCTTTAATCTTAAGGGACAGCTGGGTAGCTCAGCGGATTGAGAGCCAGGCCTAGAGACAGAAGGTCCTGGGTTCAAATCGGACCTCAGATACTTCCCAGCTGTGTGACTCTGATAGACAGAAAACAGCTGTTTTAAATCTCAGCAACAGGACTCTAAAGTCCTGGCTGGAAGAACTGTTTCTAAATATCCTTTCCCTTAAGGAACAACTTCCTGGATTAAAAAAAAAAAAACCCTGTGGAAAGTTTGTTGCTTTGCCCTGCTCCCCACGTGTTTTGTGAAATTACAAAATATACATATAAAAATGAGTACTACATTCTTTGACAATTATATGGCAGCTGAAGAAGTAGGGGCATTGAGGAATGAAGGATACCTCCAAATTTTTATATTAATAGGTACTGTCATTTTTGTACTCCTCAATACTATATTTAGAGATGAAAAAATAAAAAATATTGAGGATAAAATAAAACAAAATGAGGATAAAATAAAACAAAATGAGGATAAAATAAAACAAAATGAGGATAAAATAGAAAATGTTGAGGATAAAATAGAAAAAAATGAGGATAAAATAGAAAATATTGAGGATAAAATAGAAAATATTGAGGATAAAATAGAAAAAATTGAGGATAAAATAGAAAAAATTGAGGATACAATAGAAAAAATTGAGGATAAAATAGGAAATATTGAGAATAAAATAGAAAAACTTGAGGATAAAATAGGAAATATTGAGAATAAAATAGGAAATATTGAGGATAAAATGGGAGATATGGAAGATAAAATAGGAAAAATTGAGGATAAAATGCAAGCCCAATTAGAAGATCTAAAATGTTTCTTACAGGATCAATGGGCAAACACCCACTCTACCAGAAACAGACCTGTTTCTGAACCTTTGAATGAGGAAATTTCCTTCCCTGAAATAGAGATGGAAAACACCTTCCCTATAGCCCAGTTAACAGACTGCTTCTCTCGTGTAGTGCAAATCTTGTCTGAATTTAATCCCCAAAACCCTTCCCCTGCAATCCCAGCTTCTCATGTTCCTTCTCCTACAGAAAACCAAATTCCAATGCAAGGGAGATCTTGTCCTCCTAGAGAAACCTGTCCTTGTCAAACTGACCCACAGGTGCAAAATTCAACTAGAGGCCTGTTTCCTCTAAGAGAAGTACCTGAAATAGGACGAAATGGGGATGTGGTGACTTTAAGACATAGGATACCGTTTACTCCCCAAGAAATAAATGAATTTACACGAAATATCCCCACATATGAACAAGATCCTTTTCTAGTAACAAAAAAGATGGGAGACATATTTTTTCAGTATAATCCGTCTTACAAGGACGTTGAGAGCTTACTACAGGCTTTTTTAAGTGAACGTGAAAAAAATAAAATAATTGCTCATGTCAACAAAACCAGGGGGCGTAATGCAGCACATTGGCCATCTCAGGATCCCGAATGGGACTATAATAATCCTGAGGACTATCTACAACTATACCGTTGTAGAGAGGCCATCCTCACGGCCATGAAGGAATGTGCGGACAGTACAGATAAGTGGATGGAACTGGAAAAAATTAAGCAAAAGGAAAACGAAACACCCTCCAGATTTATGGACAGAATTATAGAGTTTGGGGACAGATACTTAGATTGGGACTTAAATAAAGAGAATAGTTTAAGACAAGTTAGAAGAATCTTTGTAAACAATTCTTGCAAAGTAATTAAAAATTATTTTAAAACACAATGCCCAAGATGGTCAGATATGGACCTTGAAGAATTGCGAAAAACAGCTATATATGTTTTTAAGGGAAACGAAGAAAAGGAGAAAGAGAATAATGATGACATGGAGGAAATGAAGAAAAAAATGAGATGTGTAATAGATAGGATAACTAAATTAGAAAGTGGGCATGATAATGAACCAACGACAATTGCCCCTCTCCAGAAATCCAATTATCAATCCATTACTTGCCACTTCTGTGAGAAGAAGGGCCACAAAATGACAGAATGTAGAACCTTTCTTAAGATGTTTGGAAGGAATACACAGTTTAATAATGGTTTTAGAAATAATAACTATAGAAATTATGATAATGGTTATAGAAACCAGAATTCTAGAAATTATAATAATGACTATGGAAATAACTATAATGAATATAGAAATAAGAACTTTAGAAACCAGAATTATAGAAATAGGAATTGGGAAATTAATGACAATGTTCCAATTAAAGAAAATTTTAATGATAATACTCAACAATATATGAGAAATGGCGCTCGTCCAAAAATTACTCGAGGTACTAATGATCCTCAGAGAGGTGCCCTTCAGGAGGGTGCCCAGGGAACTTCCCAGTATAATAAAGATGATTCTTCTTAGATTGTATTGATTTTGTTGATATTAATTAACCTTTTTCAGTTTTTTTTTCTCCTCTCCAAATAGTAGGAAAGATGAATAAAGAACTTAAGACTATGATTGGCAAATTATGCACTGAGACCCATTTAAAATGGCCTGAAATTCTCCCTCTGGCCCTATTTTATCTTAGAAGCAGGCCTAGAGGAGACTTACATATTTCACCATTTGAGATGCTTTTTGGACATCCGCCTATACAGGCTAAGCCTTTCTCCCCGGCTTATACATCGCTATTAGGGGGAGATATTACTATTGCTTCCTATATACAGGAGTTACAGCACAAACTACGTGAACTTCATGAATCAGGAGCTGCAGTACAAGCTGGACCATTAGACTTTTCTCTGCATGACCTGAACCCAGGAGATAAAGTTTATATCAAGAATTTCAAGCGAACTGGAGCAACTGAACCTTCATGGGAAGGACCATTCCAAATATTATTAACTACTCCAACATCTATAAAGATTGGAGAAAGAGACTCTTGGATTCACTGCTCACATGTGAAGAAAGCATCTTCTGCTGAGACTGATTAACTCTATCTTATCATATGAATTGTGACTCTATCTTATCATAAGAATTGGAGATAATAATCCATAGACAAATGGATGCTGGTTTTTTTTCTTTCAAGAATATATTGAATTACTGATTTTTTTTCTTATTTTTTCTTATTTCTTTTCTTTTATTTTTTGATCAGAATATTTGATTTTTTTCTCATTTTTGTACTGAAGGTACACATAATTAATATTAATATTTTTTTCCCTGCAGTAATACAAGTTAATATATATACTCTTGCTATAATATCAATATATGCCTAAAAGCTTTAAACTATGGGAACCTGCCATTTATTGATAAAATATTATAGGACTGTGATTAATGTTTGTGTCTGATTCCAGGAAAAGGGATAAAAACAAGGAGCACAGACTAAACCTGAATAGTGCCAATAGAGCACACATGAAATATTAAAGTGAGACTCAAGGTTGCGACGCTTAACTTATGTTTAAGTCGTAGGACTTCCTTGTATCTACACTCCTTTTCGAAGTACTCAAACAAGTAAAAAGCTTGACTATCATGCTGGCTCCCTATATCCCTGAGGAAAAATCAGACAAGGGAATGACATTTCCCCATCAAAATAGAAATCTAATTCTTTTCTTCTTATATTATGGCAACTTCCTGTAGTCTTGGCTACAAATGGCTAAGTGAAATATTACTGCATTCTGTCCTACATACTTGTGGGATAGAAATTACTTTAAACTGGACCTATACAAGGTCTATTTTGAAATTTTCTTATGTTTTTGATTATTTTTCTATTCTTTTGATAATTGACACATACACCCCCATAACTGAACATTGCATGCTGAGCTAAACTTGATTTTTTTTAAATACTTACTTCAGGGGGGATTGTATTTTAATTTAAAATCTAAGAATTTTTGAATTTTTTTTTGTTTGAGATTTTATTTTTATAAAAATCCAAGACTTTTGTTTAAGATTTTACTGTTATAAAAAATTTTCAAAGATTTTGATTTTGTACGAGAAAAGATCTTCAAGAAAGAAGCTTGAAACTTTTATATCCAGAGAATGAACTGTTGCAGAAAGATGCCAAAAACCTACACTTCATCAAGAAGATCAAGAATGAACTTTGGATGTGATTGATTGGACTGAACTTTTGATTGAACATTTATTGTAACATTTATGCCAAAAGGGACTGCCCCTAATTTGGCTTTCTGTCAATGCGCCTAGCAAACATTGGTTTTGCTTTCTTTTCTTTTCTATTTCCTCTCTCACTATTCTAATTTCTCCTAGAAAATTGAATATTGTGTATATCTTTAGTTAGAAGTGAATTTAGAACTACAAAATGATTATGTTAAATGATCAATGGGGAGACTAGTCTCCCAATGATCATCAGGGGGGATTGTAAACCTCAAAATTCCTTAGACTTATAAATGTTGGAAATTTCACCATTGGGATATTTCATACTTGGAAAATTTCTTACTGATAGTCTATTGGAATGGGAACCCCATTGGCATGGGAGGTTCCTTCTCTTCCCTTCTTAAGATTACTTTAGGACAGAAACCCTTTGCTGAACAATGGAAAGGACTTTGACCTATGCTTAAGCATAGAACAGGAATTTCTTTGAGTCTTGATTGATTTTAGAATTGATACAATGGAGATACTCCACCCTATTCAGTCCTAATAGGATTGAGTAAGGGCTGCAGCCTAGATCAAAATTTAATTATTCCAATCTCTACCATACTCAAGTTAACAGGATTTAGAAAGGGCTGTAGCAAAGGAGTATAGATTTAATCATTTGAAAATATGACCTTCAACAGACATGTGCAAAAGCCAGAAACCTCTGGGCGGTCCTGGGTTAAGGGAGAGCCTCCATTGACAGGGAAATTGATGAAGAGTGATTGGTAGATGTGAGGACTGAGGGGAGGCAACTTGGATGGTGGAGTTTTTGGTCGGTGGGGTTCCTGGGCTCTGAGGAAGCTTGCTCTGAAGGAAGCTGAAGGTGGGGGCCTCTGAGACTGTTTCTCCATTTTGGACACGTGAGTAATAGGGACTGATCTCTTTTCTTTGCCCCAGCTATCTAAGGGCTTGGGCCTTTTGGCCCAGCCTAAACAGAAGGGGTATTTAAGCCCTATTCCCTTCTCTCCCCTTTCTCTCTCTATATATATCTCTAATTCCTTTCTTGCTCCTATTGTAATTAAACTCCAAAAAAGGCTGACGGCTGACTTGAGTTTTTTCATTTAGGAATTACATAGCTGATTCCTTGGCGACCTTAAATTAATATATATCAGTCTTTTAAAGTGATTCCCTTGTAACACATATTAGGATACCACAGTAACCTCGTTACTTGGAAAGAATAAATGAATATGCCACAAGACACCTTCCTAAATAAACTACCTTCCAGGAATAACTTACTTTGAAGGATCTAGTCCATACTATAGTTTTCACATAAAGGCTTTCAAATAAATAAGGGAAGTTACCCAACAAAATCTAGGAAATCTGAATACCAAAACTGAATAGAAGAGGAAGTGACTGACTCACCAGTACAGAATTCTTTGCTTGTATTCTGGGGCACCATAATCCGCCGGTAGACAATAGGTTCAGATTCTAATATGTTTTCATCATGACGATATCTAGTGGGTCTTTCATTTGGGGTGCCCCGGGAGCGGGTACCACTCCTTCTCTCGTAAGTGTCAATCTCTTCAAATACAGCTGCTTTGTCAAAAAGGGCCAGGTTCCCTTCAAAGTCAAAATCTGTGTCTGGGATCTCTTCAATGTCATCCCCAAAACATTCATCATCTTTATTCTTCATCTGGCCATTCTTTAGGCCACTTTTCTTTGGAGTTGCCTGATTTGGATGTCTACTGCTAGATGACCCTAGAGGAAAAACAAAGACCATCAAAATCCATGTGGCTATCTGGTCAAATAGTCTTCGAACTTATCCTTTAATGTCATCTTCTGTACAAATAGAATCCAAGAAACAACTGTTCTTGCTTTCAATAAATTTGCATTTTGCAAATTCAACTTTATGTACAGAATTCTGAAAGAAATCCTAATCCCCCCCCCCCCCAACCCAACAATGTTAACTTTACTACACATACTATATGCTCTCTCTCTACTCCTCTCCTGGGCTCCTACCCAGCACACATGCACCCGCACACAGACACACACAGACACACAAACACACACACACACACACACACACACACACACACACACACACATTCTCTCTCTTTAAAAAAAAAAAAAACTCCTTCAAGCGAAAGTAGAATACTGCCAGAGAAGACTTTTGCCCTGCTCAGTGTGATGAGCTCCCATGTAACCATTCCAAGTCCCCAACTATGGTGCTCACTGTTTCTCTTCAGTGTCCATGTCTCACTAGATTGTGTGCCCCACCTCCTTCCTCGTTCCCCTTAGTTCCAACCAAGACCCCATGTAGCTGGCCCTGACCCCCTTGTATTCTTCCTCCTGCACTCACTTCTCTATGTCCTTGAATTGTGTGACAACCTCCTACCTCCATAGGCACATGACCCCCTTTTCCTCTCCCTTTCCCCTGTCTCTGGGCAAAGTCACATTACATAAAAATCACTTTGGGTAAAGGTCTGTTGAATGAACCATGTATGTAAGGTGAGAATTGTCTGTATAGCCAAGTATTATGTCAGCTTTCCAATAGGATCTCTATTCAGTAAACCTAGAACAATTTATTCTTCTTGACTTTTTTTTAATGTCCAAAGAGAATTCATAAAATTCTGCTGCTCTTAGAATAAGAGGCCAGAGCAATAGTAATTGAATGACAAATTGTGTCCTGTGTAATCAGATTATATTATCCTCTAGAGCCAAGCAATTCAACTACATGATAGTTCTTCAAATACTAACCCATCCCACTCTTCCTCCCAAGTATTCTCTTTTCTGGGCTAAAAACATTACCTCTCTCAACTGACTGACATATGGCATGATTTCAGAACTGCGAAGGTTGTTTCCCCAGGATTTTTCTGGTTTATTCAAACCTGCTCAAATATTTGGTGCCTATATAGCTGAGCACAGGCCTCAGATGGGCTATGACATTCTGCCTCTTCTACTGAAGCTGCAGATCAAGGGAGATCTAGGCTGCTGCCTTTATCACACAGAGGAATCACTCCAACCCAGCCCACTCCCATACCCACCTCCAGCTCTGATGAGCAGTACTCCCTAGCCACATCCACCTTTCCCACTGGTCCTTAAAAGGCTAACATTTTAAACTCCAGCATCAGATTTTATATTCATCTCTATTACATGTTATCTTCATTCATTCATTCATTCATTCATTCATTCATTCATTCATTCAACCAACCAACAAGCATTTATAAAGTTTAGATTAAATGCCAGGCCCTGTGCTAGGCATTAAGGATACAGACAAAACAAAATAATTAACAGTTCCTGATCTCAAGGAGCTGACATTCTATTGAGGGAAAACAAATCACAAGTATAAAAACAAAAAATTAAATGCAAAATAAATGCAAAGTAAGCTCTTGTTTGTGGTCACAAAGAATTAGAAATTGAGATGTCAGTCAATTGAGAAATGGCTAAACAAAGATCTGTATGAACTGATGCAATGTGAAATAAGTAGAACCAGGAGAACATTGTATACAGCAACAATATTGTATAATGATCAGTGGTGAAAACTTGGCTTCTCTTGAGCAATGCAAAGATTAGGGACCCTCCTGAAAGATTTATGAAAGGGAATGCTCTCCACCTCCAGATAAAGAACTATTGGAGTTGGATGGATACAGATCAAAGGACAACATCTTTCACATCAGTATATTTATGGTTTCATTTAAGGGTTTTGGTTTGTATGAGTATGTTTTTATAATAATGACCAATGTGGAAGTGTGTTTTGCATGCTAAAAAATTTTAATTTTTAAAAAGTAGGGGGCAGCTGGGTAGCTCAGTGGATTGAGTCAGGCCTTGAGACAGGAGGTCCTGGGTTCAAATCTGACCTCAGAAACTTCCCAGCTATGTGACCCTGGGCAAGTCACTTAACCCCCATTGCCTAGCCCTTACCACTCTCCTGCCTTGGAACCAATACATAGTATTGATTCTAAGACAGATGGTAAGGGGTTAAAAAAAGATATGCGAAGTAGCAACAAATCATCCTCAGAGGGACATAATTAAAGGGGTGGGGTACAAGGCAGAACCTGGCTTTGCTTCTTATAGAACATACCATGTGAACTAAGCTATGAAGGAATCTAGGCATTTTAAGAGGTAGACAGGAGGGAGGGATTCATTACAGGCAGAGGGATCAGCCTGGGCAAAGGAGGGAAAAGGAAGACGGAACATAGTGAACACAGAGGAACAGCAAGTGGACCAGTTTGGTAGAATGCAGACTAAGGGAGTATCATGAATAAATCAGTCTACAAAGCTAGGCTAGAGACAAACTGGAAATGGTCTTTACATGCCAAACAGAGGAGTTTCTGTTTTATCCTAGAGGCAAGAGGCAGCCACTGAAGTTTCTTGAGTGTTATGTAAGTGCTTTCAAAATATCAATTTAGCACCCTTGGGGAAGGTGGCCTACAGAGGGAGACATTGGCTTTGAGGGTAGTTTGGGTGCGAGGTGAAGGAGCCTGAACTAGGGCATGAGGTGGAGGAGAATGAAATAGCAAAGGACTACTCTGAAGTGCCTGGTAGACATAAAACAGTGAACAGTGAAAGGGATAATAATGACAGCATCTAGATAATCTCTTCTCAGTGGATATAGGGAACATTTTGGAGGATGAGTGCCTTTAAGCTAAGTCCCTTATATTTCTGGTCTAAATAAATGTAGCAGACCATCACTCTAAGTTACTTAAAATTTCCAGGTCTTGCACTCATTCCAATTTCCCTGTGACCCATCTGAGATTGACATTTAGCTCTAGGTTTCTTGTTTCTAGCTATGGTAACATAGAAGCACTGAAGTTCAGGGAATACATTAAAATGAGACTAGGGAAGAGCTCTTATTTGGAGACCTGGAACAGTTCTTCTGGATCATCCATCTAGTTCCACATACTCTTTCTTTTTAAGTTCTCAGATGCACAAGGGACAAATCTGAATTAAGATGGAAACAAACTAAGAGACAATAAATTGGACAATCCTGACAAGTCTGCATGACCCAGATTTTGGATGTGCCTATTACCAAATGCCATATGCTTCAACTTCAACAGATTTAGCAATAGTTTCCCGACTCCAGCTTAAAGATGAATTTCCTGACTGTCAAGCTGGCAGCTTCCTGCTGAATGACTATCCTTTTCAGCTACTTGAGAATTTAAGTGACTTGCTTTTTTGTACATCAGATGAAAGGATTCCAAATGTTCACACCAGGCATATAGTGCTGTCCTTTGGAAATTCACTCAGAGGCTATGGAGAATCCTAGAAAAGTCATCTCATTGGAGCTATAACCAGAAGGTCTGAGCACAGATCTCATCTGGCTATTTAATCCCTATTTAACCCTGGGCAAGTCCTTTAACCACTTCGAGCCTCAATTTCCTCATTTATAAAAGAAGATTGGAACAGGTAACTACTAAGGTTTCTCTAAGCTCTAAATTCTAAGCTCCTATAAGTTTAATGTGCAATATAGTACACCACACACACAGTGGTCACAAATACAATGGTTTAAAAATTATTCTAATTATTACCTATGTAAATGTTTGAGATACATCAAAAACTTGTAAAATCCAATCAAGCACAATGTTCAAATTTCTTAATGTTCAAATACAAATGGAGCCAAAGATCATCTGCTCCTGAATTCAATACACTGGAAAAATGAATGCCTTAGTAGTATATAGTCTCATCACAAAAAAGCAGCATTGGAAGAATGCCACATTTGGAGACTGAGGCCCTGGGTTCATAATCTACCCAAATGACTTTGGGAAAATCACTTATTGTAAAATAAGGAGATTAGACAAGATGACTTCTGAGGTACATTCCACCTCTAAATATAAGAACCCAAGTATCTACTTTCTACCAAAACTCCTTGCTGCAAATTAGAAGATCTACTTCCTCTATCCTGCTGCTGCAAAAGTAGGAGAGAAGAGGAAGAGAAAAGATCAATGTATCTGGATTTCCTGGATATAACTGATAATGCATTTTCTACCAGCAAATGTAGTATAAATGTGACTGTATCTTATTTAACAGAACTTATTAAAATTCCACTGGCACACAATGGGTTAAATGAGCTTTGGTGCATAGCCATAGTTACTATTTTTAACAGTTTCTACAGATTACATTCATCAATTTATAAAGAATCTTTTTAGAACACAATAGTTAGTAAGCTTGAGACTATCTATATTTAGAGTGTAAATCTTAAAAACTACTGAGACTGAACCATAGAAGAATTGGTTTAGCTATTCCCTTATTGTAACAATCTCTCTCCCTCTCCCTCTCTCCCTCTCCCTCTCTCTCTCTCTCCCTCTCTCTACTTTGAAATGAATTCAAATAATTCATTGGCCACATCATGAGAAGACAAGATTCATTTGGAAAAGATTGATGTTGGGAAATATTGAACGCAAAAGGAGGTGGGGATGGCAGAGGATGAGATGGATAGATAATGTCATAGAAACAAGAAAATAAGAGGATTGAAGGACCTGGTGTGCTATGGAGTCACAAAGAGTTGGACATGAGTGAAAGTATGAACAGCAAGCTATAAAGTAGATCAGAGAGGACTGTATATATGAAATTATGAATCTGTTACATAGAACTCTTTTTAAAAGTATGTAATATATTGTATATATGATGTTAAAGTGCATAATAAATTCAATTTTGAGGGTTAAAAAAAATGTTATGTCCAGGGGAAGCTAGGTGGCATAGCAGATAGAAAACCAGGTCTGGAGTTGGGAAGACCTGGGTTCGAATCTAACCTCAGACACTTCCTAGCTAGTTGACCATGGGCAAATCCAAATCACTTACCCCCAATTGCTTAGTCTTGCCCTTTTGTCATAAGAACTATTACTAGGACAGAAGATAAGGGTTTAAAAAAAAATATTATGTCCAGAGGAGAATGTTTGAGGCTGCTGAAGGGGGACCAACCTATGTTTCATGAGAAATAATTAGAGAAATTGAGAATTTTTAACCAGAAGAGAAGACTTAGAGGGACAATTATTTAAAGAGTTGCTATGTGGAAGAAAAATGAAACTTATTCTATATAATAAGAAACTCTTCCCACTCTCCTTGAACAAAGAAAAAAAAAGAACAATGACTAGAAGTAACAAGGGGAGAGATTTTCACTTACTCTAAGGAGGAACTTTCTAATTCTTAAGACTGACCAACGACAGAAATGTAAACCTTATGAAATAAAAAGGTCTCCATAACAGTAAGTGCTTCAGGAGAGGCTGGAGAACCTGCTTCAGGTGCCTTGTTAGATGAGACGTCCTCCAGAGTCCCTTTCAACTCAAAAGATTCTCTTTAAAACTTAAAGTACCATATACATGACACATGCTTATTTTTTCACTCAGAGACATAAGTGGTGTAATAGATAGACAACCAGGAAGCTGAGAAGCCCTAGGGTTCAGTTCTGCTTCTAACATTTAACCTCTCTAGGGAACTCTCCAAGATAATCCACCTTGATAGAGGGAGATTCCTCACTAGGTCTCTACAGAAATGAAACTGGAATCAAAAAGATAAATCATTATGAGGGAAAAACAAACTGACACTAACCCCTACTATAAGCATGAAAGAAAGAAAGCCCTGCGAACACAGGTTCACAATGCCACAAGTTAAAATAGTTAAATCCTCATCCATTTCATCCTATGGCCTCCAATAACTCTTTGTTCAAACTGTTCAGGTTAATAAGCATCAACTATGCACTATTATGTGCCAAGCACTGTGCTGAGAACTATGGATATAAAGATAGAGAAAAATCAACCCCTGTTCTCCAGAAGCTCACATAGTCTATAGGGAAGAGTGCATGGAAACAAGATCTAGACAGAAATTAACTGAAGATCATGACCAAAAAGAAGCAAGCATGAGGCTTCTCATAGTTGGGCCTTGAAGGAAATCAAGGAAGCCAAGAGGCAGAGATGAGGAGAGAGAGAATTCCAAGTCTGGAAGATACACCAGTGGGAGTCAAAAGACTAAGTGTTGTGTATGAGAAATAGTAGAGGTTTGTGTTACTGGCTGTGGAGGAAAGAAAAGAGTATGCATAAGAAGTAATGGCAGTGGGTTGGGGAAAGAGTCAGGAACCCCTGGGTTACCAAAGGATCAAACCTTCCCTTTAGGAAGATCTGTTTGATAACCAAGTATTGGGCCAGAAAAGGCCCTGGGAACGGCCAAAACCTCCCCTCCCCCCAACAGTTGCTACAATAGTCCAAGTGTGAGAAGAGGACCTGCAGTGAGCAGAAAAGAATATACATAGATATAATGAAGCATGTGTAGAACTAAAAAGAGTTGACAATGGATTGGCTGTGGCAGATGCAAAAGAGTAGAAGGGACAGAATGAGAAGTAGAAGATAACACCTGGATCACTGATGGCAAACCTTTTACAGACCAAGTGCTCAAACTGCAACCCTCATGCTGCATGTGAGCCACCCCAAGCCACCCCACCCCCGCCTCCCACTACCCCCCTACTCCCTCCACCTTACCCCCGACAGGAAAGGGAGGAAGCACTCCCTTTGGCCTGATGGACAGAGGGACTGGTGATGTGAGACATTTCCTCAGGCATGCATGAAGAGGAAGAAGGGAGCAGGCCCTCCAGCACACATGCCATAGGTTCACCAACATGGACTTAGGTTGTACTCCAGGTGGCACTGAAGATGGTAGTACCCTCAACAGTAGGAGGAGCGTCAAGGGGGAAAGGAATGGGAGGGAAGATAAAAGTTCACTTTAAGCCATCATTTGAGGGCTATCTCCAGCTCAAGTAACTTGGATCTTCTTCATCAGTCAGTCCTAACTTGTTTATGTAATCCTCAAACTATATTGTATTAATAACAACTCTTGCCCTAAATTATCCAGCACATTTCTTATAGAAGAGGTAACCTCTTGATAAACGATCATTAATTTGGAAAGAACATACACAACAATGGTATCACAAGTTAATTTACTAGTAAACTCTCTGGGAACCAAAAGACATACCTCTCTCCCCAAGCACCCATTCTATCACAAAAATAACTGACATACTGGAAGGGGGTGGAAATGGGGGTGTTGAAGCTTCCCACTATTACATAAAATTTGCAGCACTACAAATCTATCAACCTGAAATCAATCCCTATTTAATTTAATTAAATCATACTGTTTGACAAGAAAGGATAAAATCACTGAAAGCAGATTCCTTAAATTCTTACTCTGAAATTCTTCAACATGATCCAAGTTACTAAATAAATAGGTTTTAGAATAATATTTGAAAACACTACAGAACCAGGTTTGTTCACCATGTTACCTGCTTACAAATTCATGATTTGGCCAAGGCTCTACCTGCATGATGAGAGCTGAGACAACATCCCACAATGACTTAAGCATGGAACAGTGGAAAGGGCACAGTACCAGGAAGTTATGAGTGCCTTTCTGAGCTTCAGGCAAGGCCTGAAATCTGTTCACCTGTTTTGTATTTGTAAAAGAAGAGTTGTAGGAAAGAGCAAATGAATTGATGTATGTGAAAGGGATCATAAGGCACAATAAAAATAAATCATAAAGTGGTATAAAACGAGAAGAATTAACAATATACATTTACATGTCTGGCTCCTACAAAAAAAAAATAGTATATAAGAAAGGCAGAGACCATATTTAGGCTACCGGAAAGAATATGCCTGACCATGATGATGAAAGAGACAATGCAATGATTTCTGGGTCAAGACCATTTGAGGCAAGCCTCAATGCAAGGTGCAGTATAGGATCTGAGGCCAAGGAGTCAGACAAAGGAGGTAGTGGTGAAAGAGAAGACCTAGGTGCCAGGGAACCAAGACTGCTACAAAGCATTCTATGCTGGAATGGATCTGAAGCTAAAGGGAAAGCAACAGATTTCTGAGAGCCAGGAGTAGGTCCTAATTAATCATTGTTGATAACTAAAGCCTAAGGTTCACCCTGGCAAGTACTTAATAAATATACATGTAACACCATGCAGTTTGACATGAAAGAAGTTAAGAGGCCCTCGGCTCTGTAGGCTGACACACCAGCTCATTTGAAGTGTATGGCCACTGTCACTGGCTATAAGATCTCAGCCAAGGGATGCCAAATCTAGGTTTTGGCAGCTAAGTCAATCACTATCCAGCAGCATACAGAAGAATATGCCTGGTGGATTAGAGTAAAGGTTATCAGGAGGTGGGGAGAAGGAAGCAAGAGAGAGCACTTGTTGCCCAGACTGGGCCCCACTTTGATCCAGTCATTCAGTGAGGGCTCTATAACAAACCCACCTGATCTCCTGAAGAGTACCCCTGCTACAAAAGAAACCAGCAATACTTGCCATTTTGTTTTTAAAGCCCAATTACTCTGAAAAAGTGTATGGGCAGTTACATAATGATAACAATGGTTCAATAAACTAAACATCTCAAGTTATATTATTATATTATCTCCAACTATAAAAGTCTGAAACTAGCTGGAACACTATTCAATGAACCAAAACTGCCACAGCACAGGGAAGCAGAAAGAAAGAAACTAGAGTGAAGTCAGGAAAACTCTGTTCTAATACCTGCTCTGCCAATTTACCTTTATAATCTATAAGTCATTCCCCTCTCTAGGTCTGTCTGTTCAACTATTTATAGGTATTTATAGTTAGACAAACTACTTATATTAGGGCAGACTAATTCTTGTTTTTCTTTAAAAAAAAAACATTATCTTAAAGAGCTTTAAAAACATTGTTCTTAGGTATTTGAAAAACAGGGCACAGCATGCCTATCAGAAACCTAAAGAAATAAATTCTCTGCACTTCAGACCAATTATTCCATTTTTATTAAGACACTTCTTGGTCCAAAGCCTAGGTTTTTTTTTTGGCCCGCTTTAAACTGTAAATTGTAGAGATTTGAAAGACTCTCTTAACTTTAGCCAAGTACATTGAGTACCGAATGCAAAATGCTATTTCACCCAAGACAATAAATACATTTGTATGTGTCTGCATTTGTCCTACCATTTCACTCCCACCTTCATTCTAGATTCAACTCCATTAAACAAACTGCCTATAAATTTATCTAATAAAACTTCCCACACTCCTTAAATTGAGTTGATTCCTTCAATAACATTGTCTTATCTAAACTCCTTGTTTCTCACACAGTATACAGTAAATGCTTAACAAACATTTGTGAAATTGAATTGTTTCTCCTGAAATGATATACTCTTGGATTAGGTCTTTATTAATTTGCCTACCATGTACAAGACACTGTGAGAAGCACTTTATAAATATGATCTCATTTGATCCTTACAACAGTCCTGTGTATAGTACTAGAGATCCTAGACAGCCCTGGAAAATAAAGTTTCCAGCTACTCTGAAAAGAAAAGCATAGAAGGACTCCCACCATTTACACCACTCATCTAGTACTAATATCTTGTTTCATATTGTAGTTATTTATGTATATGCTTTATCTCCCCCATCTGGACTGTAAGCTGATCAAAAACTATATCATGTCCAGCTTAAGAGTTCATAAACATTTGTAAAACGAACAAAAAAAACGTGGAAAAGAAAGGAAAGGATATAGCCAACAACTTCAATTTCTCAGTAGGGCAAGTCAAAAGTTATGCCAAGAAAACTGTGTGCTTAAGAAATGACTAGGGAGATGAGAGATATCCACAAAAACAGAATAGATGATAAAGAGTAAAGGCATGAGAAATGATGAAGAGTGTGACAACTTAGGAATGAACTAGAAACAAGGGCATCTTGAGAAAATAATGAGGATCACAGAAGAGAGAGGATGAAGTGCTTAGCACAGTGCCTGGCCATGATAATAATGATAATAATAAATGTTTACTGAATTGAACTCAATGGAAATAAAGGAACAGAAGTAGGAGGGTAATCTGGGAAGTCACTACCATACAAATGAAATCTGAAACAATGAAGATCACATGAATAATTAATCATCCTAAAGGGATGGTAGAGAAAGAAATGGGCAAAGATCCTGAAGAACTGTGAGCAAATCAGACATATGACATAAGTAAATAAAAATGAGCAAAACCCTAAATTCTCTAGACTCCCCAAAACTCTGAGAAAACTCCAAGTAATAAACTGGAATTTCTGGCCTCACTGGGACCAAAATCCTAATCTATACTCAAAAAATTCAAACAATATTTATCACTGTTTAACATAAGCAATCATTTGCTTCTCCAAATCCGCATAAATAAGGCTTACACTACCCACAGGGGGAGCTGACTATTTGGTTCAAATAAACCCTGGGCAATCACCATACAGTTTTAAAACAGTTTTAAGACAGAGCAGCTATGAAAACAAATGCTGGCAAGATAGAGCAAAGTAACTATAGCTGGAAAGCTTTCCTCCTGGAATCAAGTCTCTGTCCCATCAATGGCAGAAGAACTAAGGTTAGAAAGAGAGCCCTTTAATGGGCCTTTAAAGACAACAATGCCAGAAGTAGTTTTGGTTTGAGGTTCAGCAAACAAAACGTGCAAATGCTATGTCACTCAAGCATGGACAGTTCTTATAAGTCCTCAGCCATCCCAATTTCTTTCAGAAGAGAGGTCCTTAGGGATGCCTGAGAGCTGAAAAATTTTGCCCAAACCAAGAAGCCATTTGGGGGAGGGGGTGGTGTCAGGGAAATGTCAAGAGATCACCAAGATAAGGATCAGTGGAATAAAAAAGATGATGGATGGGGGCAGCTAGGTAGCTCAATGGACAGAAAGTTAGGTCTGGAGACAGGAGGTTCTGGGTTCAAATATGACCTCAGACACTTCCTAGCTGTGTCACCCCAGACAAGTTACTTAACCACCACTGCCTAGCCCTTGTTGTTCTTCTGCCTTAGAACCAATAAACAGTAAAGAAAGACATTTGTTTGCTTTTTTAAAAAACCCTCACCTTCTTGTCTTAGAATCAATACTGCGTATTGGTTCTAAGGCAGAAGAGCAGTAAAGGCCAGGCATTTGGGGTTAAGTGACTTGCCCAGGGTCACATAGCTAGGAAGTATCCTGAGGCCACATCTGAACCTAAGACCTCCTGTCACTAAGCCTGGTTCTCAATCCACTAAGGAAGAGTTTAAAAAAAAAAAGTTGGTGGCAAATATTTTCATTTCATTCTTTACAACTTAAAACAATGGACAGTCCTGGCTTGGCTGATGTCCTTATGTTTAGCTAATGAAGCAGGATGACAATTGGCTCTGCCCCAGTTTGGCTGGGTGCCATAGGATAAGAAAAGCACCTCCCTTGGAAAAGGTACACAATGCTTTCCAGAGCACCTTTCAATTAGAGGAATTAGGCATATGGAAGGCTAAAACTATGGAGGACTAGCCTTCCTGTGCCCATCCCTGACTGGGCTCTCCTTGCCAAGCATTGGCACCAATGGTCTGGCTGCCAGAGGTATACGTAACCTCATTGTTGTGCAACCCTTGTTGTTTATTGATTTCTGTCACACTAGGATTGTAAAGGGGAACTTTGTTCTAGACTTAGCACGCTAAAGGGCAGCTCAAGGTCAAACAGCCACTGTTTTAATGCCCGGTCTTGATGGTCTTCATGAGAAAATGCCTAATAACATCTGGGATACTATTCACTGGGTTCCCTCACTCCCATCTCCCATAATCAGCCAGTCTTTTAGATCCCTGCAGCTGAGATTCCTACTTTGTTTAACCTGAAGCAAATCCAAGGGAGGTAAAAAATACATGAACCTGAGGAATCTCTGCAAAAATCAATCTCGGCCCAAGAAGGCTAAAAGACCCACCCATTTGTTCCAGCACCCAAGGTATTAAGTTCACTTGAATCCCCAGTTATACTGGAAACCAAAATCACACTGAAATAGGAATTATTATAAATTATTATTATTAAAAGGTTATACATATAATATCTATAGACATAAAATATGTATATATCTTATAGAGAACATCTCTTCAATTCATGGGGATATAAATTCATGGGGATTCCTCTAGGAGGAAAGAGAATCAGAAGATTAAAGCAAATATGGACAATGCCAAGCTTCTAGGATTATATAATCCCAGGCTCCTGCCCATAAAGTCAACCTAAGGCTAGGTTCCCTTTTTCCAAGCTCTATTGATAAAAAAGGCCTATATTTCACCCCCTTAAATCTTTATTCAACTATATCCACTGGGTATTTACTTTCTCATTGACTCATTATCTTCAGTTCCCATCACTTCAACAAAAAGAGACCTAGAACTTGTTTATGTGAAGCCTTCCTTGAGGAGGCAGCATGATAAGGGGAAATAGCCACTGACAAGGAGGTCACACTACCTGGGTTCAAAGCCTGGCTCAGTCACTAATACAATTCAATTCATTTCCCTGGAGCTGAGATTCATCCAGCAAGTATGTTTACACTATCTCACAGTGCTAAGAAACACTGTGAAACTGAAAAAGAATTATATATACATCAGAATTTCTTCTTGTATTAGTACATTATTTTGGGGTTGGTATTCTCTTCTACCAAACCATATTAAAACTACTCTATGCCTTTGTATATTGTTTTGTGAGTTGGTTTAGCAAAAAACAAAAGAAAACAAAACAAAAACCCTATCCCCTGGTGGCTTATATGCTGATAGGCCATATGCTTCTCTGAATTTAAACAGTCTGGCCCTCAGATGGCAGGTAATCTACCACCAAACCTACCTTAAAAGACTTTCTACCTAGCTAAGACCTGCCCTTAAAAGAATGGAGCCAGCACAAATCACAAGCTAGACCCACACTAATGAAGTCATGGCCTTTTGGAAGTAGTGATAATTAAAGACCCTTCCAGTTTCTACTCCATGATCCTATTTTATACTGCCATGCATGTTTTCTCTTTCCTGCTAGCTTCATGAGAGCAGAAGCCTTATCTTCTTTAGCATGGAATTAACACCAAATCTAGAGAGCTGTCCCATAAAATATAACAACAAACAGGCTCTAAATAAATGTCTGTGGTTGAATAAATGAAATCATTTGAACCTCACTATAAGCCAAGGAAAGTATAAATGAGATATGATATGTATGTTATGCTACATGAGTTATTTTATATGTGTATCTGTGTTATGAGTCTGAAGCTCTAAATTCAGAGTTCTTAAGAGGGAGAACTTAAGCTTCTCTCTAACTCCTTCAATCACTTAATACTCAGGAACCAACAGAAAACCTGAAGGGAAAAAAATGAATCATCTTGCCACACCTTCAGGTGAAGGTTACACTAGACCCAGAATAGTTACACTCCCCAAGGGCAAATGTGCCAATTTTACTAACTAAAGTTCTGGAACCCAGCCTATAGAGAGACTAGAATCAAGTGGAACTATGGTATTGATTCGAAAACAGGCCACTTCAAAATACACTCAAATTTGTACAAATCAAACTTATGAGGGAAAAATGACAAACAAGAAGGGAAATTACTAAACTTTCCATTTCTACTGGAAGCCCTTGATAGCTTCTCTGAGTCACTCCGTCATCTGGCACTGACTTTAGCAGGCTGAAGTGACATGAATGTAGGTAGCACCCTTGGCTGCTAGTGCTATCTCTCCAAGGCAAAGGAATGGTGAGGCTGTAGGGGCAACAATACCAGAACTTCTCAACAATTATACCAATGCAACTAACTGATGGTGGTTTTAGAAACAGCTGACACTGAGTGGCTTTGAAGATTTACGAAGCACTTTTTACAATAACCTTGGGAAGAAAGGACAAGGAATGTTCATCTTAAATTCTAAAACCACACAAAGAAGTAAGTAACTTGGCCCACTGGTCAAAAAGCTAGCTTCAGAGTGGCTGGATTTAAATTCAAGTGTCTCCAAGATAATTCAGAGTTGTTTGTACTATATTTCATTTTAATAAATCACTAAAGTGCTATCATTACAAAATTAAAAATCATGGTAATTCTCTGAGACCACTTGTTCATTATAATAGTGCCTAGTAGGGGCCCAATTTAGAGGAAATTCTTCATTTTAGTAGATGACACTTTAATTTGGTTCATTTATTATGCTGTACAGTATTACTTAAAATTAGTAGAAAATTCTCTATCATGGTCCCTGGGTACAAAATATCTATTTAGAGACCAAAATAAAATGGCCTTTTCTATGAGAAAAATTCAAGAATGCTTATGAGAAATAAAAGATGTCTTTAAAATATATTTTTAGTAGGCAGCTGGGTAGCTCAGTGGATTGAGAGCCAGGCCTAGAGACAGGAGGTCCAAGGTTCAAATGTGGCCTCAGACACTTCCCAGCTGTGTGACTCTGGGCAAATCACTTGACCCCCATTGCCTAGCCGTTACTACTCTTCTTCCTTGGAGCCAATACATGGTACTGACTCCAAGATGGAAGGTAAGGGTCTTAAAAACAAACAAATAAATAAATAAATGAACGAACAAACAAACAAATAAATAAAATATGTTTTTACTGGGGCAACTAGGTGGGCTCAATGGCTAGAGAGCCAAACCTGGAGTCAGAAGGACTTCAGACACTTTCTAGCTATGTGACCCTGGGCAAGTCACTTAAGCCCAATTGCCTAGTCCTGCCTTGGGAACTGATACACGCAGATACATACATACACACAAACATTTTCACAACCAGTTGAAGAAAAGCAATCTGTAAACTGCCAAACTGGATACATAAAATATGTCACTACCAACATACTCAGTGCTATTCTTACATGTGATCAATTGGAAATATGCTGACATAGTCAATAAGCATTTACCAACACCAACTACTAACTCACATTTAAACAGTATTTATAGCCTGACACTTATGGAGCTTTTAAAAGTTTACAAAATGCTCTACCTACATGATTTAATCCTCATGACTCTGTAGTGCTTATCTCTTCTCTGCTATGTTGTTCTAGGGCTACACAGAATGGCCTCCAATAACCCTGGGTGTGTCACAACCTCTCAAGGCTGCAGGCAAGGATCTAAGTCTATCTGCTACAGAGAAGATGCTGTCCAGCAATTGTGGAGAAGATTTCCCATCATTAAAATTGTATCCTATACCAGTGTAGCTGCTTGTATAAATGTTATCACGGAAGCCTAAAAGTCATGCCAGGTCTTTGTGACCTTTTAGTTCCAAATGATTTTTAACATGCAAGACACAAAAAGCTTACATTTTCAGACAACAAGTCAGAGCTTTTGGGCAGATGGTGGGTGTAGCTATAAAAATATGGGAAGGGGGAAGGAGGTGTGTAATGGAATGCATCTGAAGCCTTGGGGCTCCAAATAAGCTCTGTACCACACTAGATAAATCATTTCACCATCCTGGCCCAAAGGCCCCCATCCTAAATCAAACCAGAATCACTAAGGCAGTGATGATGAATCCTTGGTACAGGTGTCAAAGATGGCACGCAGAGCACTCTCTATGGGCACACAGCCATCCTCTCCACCCCACAAAGTTCATTACTTGAAAGGCAGAGGGACTCAAGACAGAGTTGCTCCCCTCCCCTTCTTCCCCATGCCTGACAATATTTTTTCACAATCCCTGCCGCTCTGCCCAGCAGCCCAATGGGAGTGCACAGGAGATTAGGTAGTAGCTCACAGGCAGCAGAGCTAGATGGGAGCAGAGCACTGAGGCCACTCCCCTCCCCCTCTCTATAGTCACTAAGGACATTCCTCACTTCACCCACTCCTCTACCCAACAGCCCAATGGGAACTTTCTCCTTCCCCTGTGTGGAGTAAGGGAGGGTGGGGCTATCACTGCACTACGGTGTCTTCCAGTTCTTAACATTAGGTGAATTCCAGGGAGGGAATGAGGAAGGCAAGATGGAGTAAAGCAAATGTGAGAACGTGTATATAACAACTGACACCTCTTCCCTCCAAATCTTGAAAGAAGCTAAGGAAATAGGAGCTGAAGCAAAAGAATCCTTCAGAATTATGAAGTTCTTTCTGCCTGTGTCCTTTCTTAGTGCTGTGATAAAGTCTTCTTTTAGGGACTGGGGTGGCTAAGTCATATTCCAGGGTCATTAAGTTAAAAAGAAAATGCCAACAGGATAATACTTACAAGAGTTGTGTCGACGACGGAAGCTTTTAGACTGACTCAAGGATTCCATGTGCCTGTCCACGTAGCTCTTTGAACATGGCTGCTGCTGTGGTGAAATGGCAACATCTTGGGTCTTTATATCTGCTCTCTTGGGGATATTCTGGGGGGCACTACTAGAGGCTGTGGGCTTCTTGAGCAATTTGCCTGTGCCATTCTGATTAATTCCCACCTGACAGCCAACACCAGGTAGGCCTAACTCCGTCTGCTGTGAGTCTCCACATTGCTGGGTGTCCCCAGAACCTGGTATCTCCAGAATTTTCAACTCTATAATGTCACCTGCCCTGAAATACACAAAAGGAATCCCAAATTCAAACCAAAATCCTGGCAATGAAAAGCAATACTATTATCAGTCAGAAGCACCCCTGTCCTGCTTATCTCACTGAAACTCAAAAACAAAAGAAGTAGGGAAAAGTTGTAAGGGTCATCAGAAACAAAGGTCATCCTATAATATAAAATGTAACTGAAACATTGTATCCTTTTCTAAGGAGAAAGCTCATTTACTGATTTATGACTATTTTAAAAGCAGCATAGAAAAAAAACAACCCAAGTAAAATGTTTTCACATCCATTGAATAAGTACTTACTGGACACACCTACTATGTGCAGAGCCTTATGCTAGGCCCATGGCATGCCAGAGGATAGTTGTATCCCCAGTTGATCATGAAGGACCTTTACAAACTAGCCCCAGGTTCCTTGACTTATTAAAGAGGAGCAGCTTTTCACTTCCTCCAAATGGTAATCTCCACTAGCAGAAGAGGAAAAAGACTGGATGCTGAGGCAGAGGGGACAAGCTGACAGCACTAGGACAAAATGAGCAGCTCAGAGCACGTGGGAAGAAGGCAAATTGGAAGTCTTCCCATTCAAAACATTGGGGAAAATCTCTGCAGGCGGAATAGTGTTGGAAAAACAGACCCAAAAAAGTCCTTTTCAAATTCAGAGGTTACAGACCACACCTACTCTTTCTTGAGAGCTCTATTTTCTAATATTCCTGTCCACTACAAATCCTGAGGGCAGGAGGGGCAATAATAGCTGTTATGAGGTAGCTTTATAATGGTATTATTGGCAGACCCACTGTATGTTCTAGCATACCTCTAACCACACACAAGGACACTTCTGACCACACAAAAAAATTTGAATGCCCTAGGATATGCACAGAGAAAAGACACACACCCCTGGAGGGTTAGGTTAGTTATACTCCTAGAGATAAAAACAATTCTGATTTTCTAAAAGCTAGTACAACCATTTTTTTAAACCTTTACTTTCTGTCTTAGAATCAATACGGTGTATTGGTTCCAAGGCAGAAGAGTGGTAAGGGCTAGGCAGTGGGGCTTAAGTGACTTGCCCAGGGTCACACAAGTAGGAAGTGTCTGAGGCCAGATTTGAACCCAAGGCCTCCCATCTCTGGGCCTGGCTCTCAACCACTTAGCCATCTAGCTGCCCCCCAACCATTTTGTTTTAAGGATAACAACATAAAAAGAAATTTTATTAGTGTATTGATCATATCTTAATACAAATTACTATAGGCAAAGAGTTTATTATAATGTATCTTTTTTTAAGGTTATGCATATCCACAGACTGAAATTAATGTAATAACTGTATATTATGGGTTCAATGGGGGGGGGGGGGTTCTACCATAGAAATGTATACAAATTATAAAAAAGCTAGTGTGCAGGGACACTGCCTTATTTATAAAAAAGAGTCACAGTAACAAGATTGCCTGTCAAAGTTCTGAAATGTCTTCTCCTGTATCATAGTTTAAATTCTTCCTCTAGTTAAGATTAATATAAACGTTTATCAAGAAATGATCCTATCCTTTTGCTTATGGGTTAGTTGCAACACATCCAAATTAGAAAGGAAAAAAAAAACCCATCTTGAGATGATCATTCATCAGCAGGCAGAGAAGAGGCCCAAGAGTGCTGAGAGCTCCAGCCACAGTTCATGTGCTGGTTGTGCTTCAGCAAAGGGCAAAGAATGTATGGCGTAACATCAGATAGCTTAGAGATCTACTCCCAATCAAAAATTAAAAACTACAATGAATTCTCTTTGAAGTGAATTTGTTGAATACAAAGCAATACAGAAGTGGGCTATACCATTGACTTAAAAGTTTGACTCCTTAGAAGTTCACAGAATCAACATTTTCTACCCTATTATGGTGGCAACTGCATCTCAGCCAGGTCACTCCCTCTTTCCTCAATGAGTTCCTCCCCTAGTTTCACCATCTTCCTTTCCAACTGAGTTTCTGCTCTTTTTTTTTGACTTCAACATCCAAGCTGCTTGCTCACTTTTGTCTCTGATCTCAAAATTCTTCAGTCTTCTTAAATTCCATCCCTTCTTCCTCCTCCTGCTCCTTCCTCTACACATTAGGATATCCATTACCTACAAGAGCTTCAATCCTAATTCAACATTTCTTTATCTGTCCAAAATCTCCTAACATTCCATCTTTCTCTCTGCTTCACCCTACCTATGATCATTCTTTGCCCTTATCAAGCCCTCCAACATGTCCATCCTTTAGCACTTAAAAAAAAGGGGGTGAGGGGGAGGCAGCTGGGTAGCTCAGTGGATTGAGAGCCAGGCCTAGAGCTGGGAGATCCGAGGTTCAAATCTGGCCTCAGACACTTCCCAGCTGTGTGACCCTGGGCAAGTCACTTGACCCCCATTGCCTAGCCCTTACAACTCTTCTGCCTTGGAGCCAATGCCAATACATAGTATTGACTCCAAGACAGAAGGTAAGGGTTTAAAAAAAAAAAACCAGATACCAATGGAAATAAGCAAGGGAAAAAGATTAAACTAATAATAATACCCCACATTTATATGTTTTCACACACACACACACACACACACACACACACACATATATATATATATATATATATATATATATATATGCATATAGAGAAAGAGTGATTGATTAATTGGTTCTCCAAAGCCATGAGATGACCTTATACCTAGGCAGCTAGGTAGTATAGTGGACAGAGTACTAGACTTGGGGTCAGGAAGCACCATGTTCAAATCCAACATTGGACATTAATTATCTAAGTCTGCCTCCTGTTAGTTACTGTTTCTTCATCAGTAAAATGGGAATGTTAAAGCCTTTCTCATAAGATATGAGGATCAAATGAGGTTATCTTTTTTTAAAAAAACCTTTACCTTCTGTCTTAGAATTGATTCAGTTCTAAGACAGAACAACAATAAAGGGTTAGGCAACTGGGGTTAATTCACAATTGTGAAGTGTCTGAGGCCAAATTGGAACCCAGGTCCTCCTGACTCCAGAGCTGGTTCTCTATCCACTAAGTCACCTACCTAGCTGCCCTACTAGTGTAATCTACTTTTATATGTAAAGTGTTCTGCCAGCCTTCAAGGCTCCATCTATGTTATTTTGCTTCTATCCTTCTATCCAGTATCACTCAATAACCTCTCTGGAATTCAGATCACCCTTCTACCATGCTCTCTCAATGTTTGTCCCTCAGCATCTTTAGGCCCCCAAAGCTGGCCCCCTTACTTTCCTCAGTGACTTTAGCACCTGCCTAACTAACAGCATGCCTCTTCTCCCTCTCCCCATAATCATTTTTGGCAACTTTGATATTATTGAGAATAAACATTCACAGGAAGTTAGGACCTTCTTCTTAATTTTCCTGCCACCTACCAGGACGACTATACACTACCATCATTCAAATCTGCTCAGCCAGCAAAACTGGTAACTCTGACATTTCTTTCCTGAGTCTATCTTCTACTCTCCAGTTCCTCTATCCCTTACTGCCTTTGTTTCTGGTTCAGTTCCTCACAGTTATTGTATATATCCTTGACCTCCTGGCACCCTTTCAATACATACTCCACAACCCTTGAATTGCTCAACCCTCTGGTCTTCCATTGTTCCTACTCTGCCAATCCCTAACCCTAAACAATAATTACTATCTACATTTTCCACTTTTACTGCAGAGAAGAATCATGTTAGAAGTCAAAACCATTATAAATGTACCTTAACTGCCACTACAGCCTTGCTGGTTAGCAGCAGTTTATCTAGTCATCTCATATCATACTCTCCACAGCAGCCATTAAAACCTTTTCCCTTCTCTCACTTTTCTTAATATTCTTCCCTTCTCTTCCACTATAATGCCCTAACCCTGTATACTCCTTCTCTGGTTCCTTGTGCGTCCCTGTCTTCCCTTCTGCCCCAAGGTTCTGTCTACAGGCTACTTCAAATCTATTCCCATAATTTCAATAATTATCCCTATTTAGATGACTTCCAAACCTGTATCTCCAATAGTTAACTCTCTCTTGATCTCCAGAATCCAGCACTGGCAACTATCTGCTAGGCATTTCCACCTGGATGAACTGATAGCATGTCCAATTGCTCAGTATAGACAGAATATGCCGCTTCTCACTTCTGTATTCCTTTTTATAGCACCCCCAATTTCCAAAGTTATCTAGGCTCAAGACCTTGTAGACAACCTTGATTCTTCTTTCTCCCCAACAGCTGCCAAATTGATTCCACCTGCAAAATATCTACTGTCCATTTCTTCCTTTCTCACTAAACCTACTTGAGAGTTCAGGCCCTAGTCCACTCACAACTTCCTGATTGATATCCCTGCTCCCAACCTTCCCAAACTGCCACAGGAATCCTCCTAATGAACAGGTTTGACTGTGCCACTTTCCTGCTCAAGTACCTTTAGGGGCTACCTGCTGCCAAACAAATGAAACACCAACTCCTCGGCCTACCATTAAAAGATCTCTATTATCTGACAGTCACCTACCTTTCCAAGGCCATTTCACACTAGGATTCTTCACACCTTAGATACTTTAGTCAAAGTGGTTTCCCAATTTCATAATCTTCTCCAATATCGGTGTCTTTATACATATCAGCACCAGCCCTTGGAACACAACTGTGTATGTGCATGTTTCAGGCCTTTGGCTTTACTACTTGCTACCTTTGTGACTGTGAGCACTCTAAGCTCTGTCCTTGAGATCAAGGATTATGTTACCAGTCAGCTTTCTATCCCTAGTACAAAAGCATGGCACAGTAGAAAAACGATGAACTGGGGGTCAAGGGATGTGGTTTTGCCACTTACAATCAGGATGACTCTAGGCAAGTCTCTTTACCTTTAGGAAGCTCAGTCCCCTCATCTCTGGAATCCATCATTTTCATCAGTTTCCTATTTCAGTTGGTGACCTCATCAGCTCCCAGGGGATCAAATGGTCATCCCTATGCAAATGATTCCCAGATCTTTTTTATCCAGCCCTGATCTCTCTCCTAACTCTCTTCCAATCTTGAATCACCAACTGCCTCTTGGTCTGCTTCAACTGGATGTTCCATAAGCATCTGAAACTCAACATATCCAGAACAGAAGTTTCTTTCCCCTCAAAATCCTCCACTCTTCCCAATTTTCTTGTTTCTAATGAGGGCACCAGGATCCTCTCAGTGACCCATGTTCATGACCTTAGCATCATCTTCAACTCCTTACATATCCATCCAATCTACTGTCAGATCTTGGCCTGTCAACCTTCATGACATCCTGTATATATGTCCCTTTCTCTACTTATGCAGCCACTATCCTAATGAAGATCTTCAACATCTCGCAACTGGCCTACTACAATAGCCTTTGATTTGGTCTCCCAGACTCAAAGCTCTCCCCATTCCAATCCAATCTCCATTTATCTGCCAAAGTGTTTTCCCAAAGTGTAAGCAGATCATGACCCTTGACTCAACAAACTCCAGACACTCTTTATTCCCTCCAGGAGAATATAAAATTCTGACTGGCATTTAAAGACCTTTACAACCTGGCTCCTTTTACCTTTCCAGTCTTCCTACATTTTACTCCTCCTCTCCTAACAATCTGTGATTCAGCCATACTGGCCTCCCACCTGTTTCTCACCCATGACACTTTTCTCCAAGCTCCATGGCTTTTCAATGGCTAACCACCATGCCTGTAGTGCTCTCCCTTGTAAGTTTTGCCTCCAGGCTTCTTTCAAGACTCAATTCAAAAGTTCACCTTTTAGAGAGGCTTTTCCCACAAGGCCAAACCCCTTACTCTAGGGGTTTGCAAACCTATAGCACATATGCCAGAGGGATGTGTGAAGGGAACCCTGATCATGCATGGGGTCTTACCTGCATCCCTGTACTCCTAGTTACGTCATCTAATGCAGGTTATGTGACTGAGTTTGATCTAGTAATTGAATTTGATTGAATTGAATTAAAAGCTTCAAGACAAGGAAGTAGACTCTCTCTTGATCACTGGTGAGCACGTTAGGGGAATGGCAACTGTGGTAGCCAGGCTGAAACCACCCATGTGGTAGTTTAGGTGAGGCCATTTTACTTTTATCCTTTTATCAAATTCTGATCTTTACTTATTCAAGTCAATTTAATAAACTATAATAAAATCCTAAGGACAAGAGTTCTGAATTTTATTTCTTACAAGGGTCTGCTCCCCTCCTCCTCTCCATGTACACCTGAGGACATCTCTCACATCACCAGCTCTTCTGCCCAACAGTCCAATGGAAGCACTTCCTCATTCCCCTGTCTGGGGTAAGGTGGCGGGGGAGGGGGCTCACATGTGGCATGTGGTGTGAGGATTATAGTTTGGGTACTTGGTCTCCAAAAGGTTCACCATCACTGCTCTAGGTTCCCTTCAGAGATTATCTTCTATTTACACTGAATGTTTCTGCCTTTGCAGCTCCAACACTTGCATAGTGCCTGGTACAGGGCAGAGATTTGATAAATATTTGCCAAGTTTTAATACCCTAGGACCTCACATGTTGTGATCTTCAGTTTACAGATGAGGAAACAGATTCAGAGAGATAAAGTGATCTGCTCACAGTCACAAAGGTAGCAAGTAGTAAAGCCAAGTTCAAACCCAAGTCCAATACTATTTGGTCTACATTTCACTCAACTAGAAAAAGTTCAAAATAAAGGAAAAAATGTAGAATGCAACTAGGAAAGAAAAAAATTTTAAGACACTCTCTTCAAATGGACCAATCAAAACAGTCCACTGGATAAATATGTTTTAAATGTTATTTATCTTTTCTTAGTGTTAAGAGAAAACAGGCAGTAATGTAGGTCTTCATATCAGATATATAATTCTTAGGTAGGATGACAATTTTTGACTTTTACTACTGGCCTATGGGGATAAACTGCAGTAATAGCCCACATAGTTAAAATATGCTGAACTATGCGAATGGAAGAAGAAATTTCATCCAAAAAAATCAACAAGAACTGTATCGGGGGGAAAAAGAAAAGGTGGACACACACAATATGTGCAAAAGATGGAAAGAAAAATTCTAATTAAAAAAAAAATATTTTGAAATAAACATACTAGAATAAGCTCTTATTCTCCTTGCATGATTGAGAGTCAAACAATGCATTGCCAGTAAACATTTCTGTCTTAAATGGTATACATATGGGAACCAATTAATGGGCAAATCCTGAGCACTACATTTGAACAAAGAATAAGGAGAAAATGCACTGAAGCTCCTGTTCCCAGGGCTTAATAAATAGATGTTGAAACAAAAAGTCTTTGGCAAAATAGCAATCAAAGGGCACCAGTCAAGTTAGGAAATAACAAAAATCAGATCTGGGTTCAAATTTTAGGATCCAACATTGTGAGAAAGTAAGAGAGACAGAAGAGTGGAGCCATAAAGATACTCACCTGAAGGTGACTTCTGGCACTAAACACTTCACCCCATTGTGGAAAGGTCGGGTCAAGGAGATGGTCTGGCTGACCTGGTCCACTGCTGATACTCGTCCCTGATAGACTCCCAGGCTGTCCCCACAGTTGATAGATACAATGCTGCCCAGCCAATCTGAAGCCATGTTTCTGATATGTGATCACTATTAATAAAAAGAGGCAAAAGAATGGGTCAAGCCATACTCCAGAAGGCTAGAAACTGGGCAAATACTAGCCTTTAATAAATGGGTCCTTCCATACCTTTAAGTGAATTAAACATGCCATCATTAAAACATCTGGTTTCATCTCCCCATTCCTCCTCAAGGTAGCACATACAAAATACAAGGAAGAACCCTGAACTTAAAAATCAGGAGATTTTGGTTTCACCAGTTCTGTCACTAACTTGATACATAATTTTAAAACTTTTTAGGCCTCAGCTTCTATGAAGAGGGCTGGACTAGATCAGAGATATTTAAATACATGGCCTTTGGGTCCCATGAAGGCTACAACACTCCTGTGTAAGACTTGAACTGCATTAAAATGTAATTGTCGGGCAGCTAGCTAGGTGGCACAGTGGCAAGCCAGGTCTGGAGGCTGGAGTTCCTGGGTTCAAATCTGGACTCAGACACTTCCTAGTCGTGTGACTCTGGGCAATTCACTTAACTACAAATGAGGGATGTTTTTTGGTTTTTTTTTTAGTTCAAAATGTCCCAAAGAAAGGTTTTTCAATAGGAAAAAGGTTCAAAAAGGATCCTTTGGAAGGACATAATAAATTTTCCACAAAGTCCAGAAGTATTTTGGCTCTTTAGTAGGAAGATTTTGAAATGTTGTGTGATGCAATCTCTATGTTTTTACATAAGAAATTAAACCCAAAAACAATGTATTTGACAAATGCTAAATGTTTGCTAAGTAGATATTGACAAAAGAAATGTTAAGAATTAAAGGCTGCATTGCATTTCCCAACAGGAAAAGAAATGGGATAAAAGATATCAGTGTTTAAATCATTATTTCAGAGGAATCTACATAAAGAAAATATAGGAAAAAATATAAGTGGTTAAAAAGTAAGTAAGAATTTTTAAAACCAATGGCAACAAAACTACCATAAAGAAAGTGAAAAGGCCCCTAACCAAAGCCAATTAATTATTTGTTGGCTTGTTCTAGTTAACTGGACTTCTTTGTTTTAAGAAAGGGGGCAGAACCTAGGAAGTAGTCATATTTTCTAAAAGTGTACCCATAAAACTTTCTTTCAAATGAAGCTGAACACTATGGAATTATAATGTCCAGTCTGGGCCTTGGAGAAGAGGTGAGGAAAACACCTTCTTTCTTGTTTTCACTTGAGGAGGGAAACTGGCAGTGTTGTCAAAAGTGGTCATTCTGTCAGCAGATTTTGTTTACCTACTCTTATAACAGATAAAGGCAAATCAGGAAATGGCTGATATAAAAATAAAAGGCATAAATCAAACTTTTTAAGAATGCTAATGCTGGAGTATTGCTCAATATTTGCTGAGTGGCATAACTGATTTTCACTCTGAGGTCCTACAGGAACCTCCACATGGGGAAGGGGAAGGAGGGAGAGAGAGCAAGATCCAAGGATGAAAAGAAACATGCTCTTCAGCAGCTTCTCCATGAGCTGAGGGGAAAAAAAAGAAAGAAAAACTCCAGAGGGAGAAACACCAGCACACAACTCTTTGTGCTGAAAGGGACCTCAAAAATAATCTAACCCAAGCCCCACTTAAGGTGAAGAACAGAACTCTTGGGGAAGGGATAAAGTGATGAGCTTCCACTGGAGTCCAAATTCTCCCCAGTTCTTTCCACTACACTCCCCTGATGGTCTCTAGCAGGTCCTAGACTGGCCCAGAGAAGCTCTAAAAGGAATTTCCAAAATAACAGTGATGGTCTGAGATACTTTGGTAGAAGAAATACATATCAGATTTCTCCATTACCTATTCAACATTTTTTTAAAGTAACAAAAGCAAAGAATTCCTGTTGTCATTTACAGTCTATCATAATCCACTCTTCCTTTTTTCTTAAGTTTAGTTTGACATTTCTGTAGGCAAGATCATAGCATAACATAAAAGAAGTACTAAAAGAACTCTAGTATAGTCAAATATAAAGAGGAAGAACACTCAGAAAATAAAAAAATGGAAGAAAAATGCAAGGCTTTCATTTCTCTTTTACAATATAAAGTAATTTTGTAACTTCTTGAAGTGTTAAATGTTTTTTTATTTATACAATGAAAATTGTTTTTATGTGGAGTGATAATGCCTCTAATATTCAAATATTCTTATTCCCTGGAGAGGAAAAAAGCTTTTCTATCTTCCTATTTTCCCCCAAATATGAAGACAAATACCTTACTCTACCCCATTATTATTCTCCTTTTTCTAGACCCTAATTCTCTAATCTATCTTAAGAAAATGCCACTTCTAAAGAGAGAACTAATAAACTGAGTATAGATTGAAAAGTACATTTTAAATTCTTTAATTTTTCTTGCTTTTTCTGTTTTATTTTGCAATACAGCAAAAAATAGCAAAATATATTTATCATGACTTCATACATATATTGCTTGCTTGCTTTCCTTTTTTTTTTTAAACCCTTACCTTCCATCTTGGAGTCAATACCATGTATTGGCTCCAAGGCAGAAGAGTGGTAAGGGCTAGGCAATGGGGGTCAAGTGACTTGCCCAGGGTCACACAGCTGGGAAGTGTCTGAGGGCAGATTTGAACCTAGGACCTCCCATCTCTAGGCCTGACTCTCAATCCACTGAGCCACCCAGCTGCCCCCATTGCTTGCTTTCTTAAGGGATAGGAGGGAAGAGGGGAGAATTTGGAATTCAAATTTTTTAAAAATATTAGAAACTAAAAATGTAACTGGGAAATATTTAATATGTAAAAATAGATTATTTCCTAAAAACAAACAAAAAAAGCCACCTAAAATTCTGACCAAACAAGGCAGATCTTAGTGCAACTTTTTAATTATATTTTCAAATTTCCACATTATGATCTGCTAAAGCATAAACTTTTATACAAATCTGTTTCTAATGCTTCATTCAAGTTAACAAGCATTTTAGTAAGCACCCACAAGGTGAATACAAGGTGGTAAATACTAAGAACTGTAAGCTCTTTGAGAACAGGGGCAGGTTTTTTGCCTTGTGTCCCCAGAAGTTCTGGGAATGTGAGGAATCACAATTATTCCAACCTCCTGATTTTACAAATGAAAATTGAGGTTCAAGGTAATTAAATAACTTGTCACTTAAGTGGCAATGTGAGGATTTGAACCTGAATCATGACACCTAGCTAGTACTCCTTCCACCAATCTCTGTAGGCAGTCAGTCAGTCAGTCATTATCAATTTAGCATTTATCAAGGACCACCAGCAGACTCCACTCTAATGGTTTCTGGAGGTGTTCATTCCCACCCAACTCTGATAAGTAAGACACATCAGCTCTACCAGATGTTATATATCACAACAGTCTGTTTCAGAAGAGCACCCACCTTAAGGTAAACTCAGATAAAAGGATACAACTAACTTCACTCTTCCAGCAAATGCTTATTGAACACCTACCTATCTGCTCTCTTCCAGAGCCATAGATGTGACTTATTCTTAACTCTGGCCAACTGTACTACTGCCAGATACTGATTCAGGCACAACTGGTGAAAACCCAATATATTATGTGCTAATAATAAAAACTCTTATTGGGGAGATAAGACAACACAGGGCACTCATTGTATGACAAGTATCATATGAATGGTACTAACTGTAAATGCTATAGGAAATGAGAGGAAAGAGTCCTATGAACTTTAGGAGTCAAAAGAAGGCTGAATAGAGAGAGGAGGGAAAATTCAGCTGTACCTTGAGGAATAAGTAGACTTGGGAGGAGGGTCAGATTCCAAGGAAGGGAAAAAATATGAGCAAGTTTAAAGGTGGAAAATAGAAAAACTAAGCCCATGTAACTACAATGTACTATGATGTGGATATGGACTTCACTCTATAGGGAAGCTGTATTCACCTCTTGTACACACAACTGGAGGGACAGAGACCCTTAATTTATCATAAACCTTACAAGGAAAAGGATATGGTCTTAGCCCTGATACAAATAAATTCTAACCACAAGCTCAATACTGACAAGAGGGGATTTGAATATAAATTAGACATGACCAGAAATCATACCCTGAATCTTGTGGTACTGTATCCACTAATGAAACAAAACAAGGCCTATAGAATACTTTGTTTATTTTAAAGTAGTCACATTCCTTTCCAAAGCAAAACAACTTCAAAGACTACAAAGTAAAAGATGCCTAAACCTATTTTTTTTTTTTAGCTAAAGTCATTTCAGAAATAATGCATATTATAACAGTATCAGAACCTCACCTCTGCCTCAGAATCTGGCTTTCTCCAAGATTCAGTTAAAGTGCCACCACCCTATGAAGCCTTCCCTGAACCCTCTACTCCTGGTATTCCCTTGCCACCTCAATCTTCCACTACACCTGACATGTTAAGATAGAATGTAAGCTTGCAGAGGACAGAAATTCTTTCATTGTCTGGAACATACTAGGTACTTGAGGTTTATTGAACTGAACAAACTAAATACTGTCTTGAATTACTAACAGAAACCAATAGTGGTCTTCTTTGGAAAAGTCATGTATTTTACCCTCATCTGGAAATGTGTTTCTCTAGCTTGCTAAGACAAAAGACATGGTAAACTTCATTACTTAAGGTTTTATGGAGTCAAACATCTGATTATTAAGAAATTCTTCCTTACAATGGGCTGATTTCAGCTTCTTGATAAACTTAAATGCTTTAGAACTAGAATGGACCTTAGAAATCATGTAGTTCAACCCCCTCATTTTTTCAGATCAAAGGTTTGGAGTTTTAAGTGACCTACCTACTTTTAAGTCTCCTTGTCCTCCCAAAATTCTAAGGGCCATCAGTACCACTTCCCTCAAAAGGAAACCTCATTCTCACCTCAAAATGAGAAATCATCTATTAAGGAACTAATCTGAACAATCCTTAAAAACTGTATTTCATAAAACAAGAATGACTGACTTCCATCCATCACATGTCGGTATGTTTTAAACTTTCTAAGTGACAACAGGCTGTAAAGATACACTAGTCTGTCTGATTTCCTTTGTGAGAAATGTGCCAATAAGAGATAGCTGGCCAGTAGGTGAAGTATCTAGCTGTGGGACACAACAAAGCTAAATGGAAAATTAACTGGTCCCTGCCGAATCCAAACTCCGATCCGATTAATATTAATCACCACCAAAGATCAAAGAAGTGTCCACAGTTTAGTTATAACTTACTACTAGAATAAGTTTTCTCAGAAAGCGGGGACCACGTCTTTCGGGAACCACGTCTTTCGTAACTGATAAGGAAAGTATTTCACTACCGAAGGGGATATAGAATAAACACAAAAATTACTAAGGAGCCAACAAGACTCTTAGGTCTGGGAAGAACTTTGGGGATGCATCATCCGCGTAAGGTCAGGCAGGGCGTCTCCCTCTCCCCCCGCCCCAAATCCACAGGTGTTACAGATCTCACTGAAGCCCTGCCAGACCTATGATCATCCCCCTTCCACCGCCCCAAAGGTGCAGGAACCATCGCCTCCCCCCATCCCAGGGCTTTCGGGGAGGGGGGAGGGGCGGGCCTCAGAAGTCCGCGTGGCTGCGGGTTAGAGAGTCCTGGGCCCTGCTGGGCTCCCAGGGCCTCGGATGATCGGGGTGAAAAGTGGGGAGAAAGAGCCTGGGCAGCCCGAGTCCCTCCCTCACTTGGGAGAAGAGGTCCCCGACGGCTCGAGGGGGCAGCGGGCCCAGCCAGGTCTCGCTGCGGGAGCGCCCCTCAGAGCTTAGGCTGCGCTCCTCCCCCGCCCGTGGCCCAGGTGCCTGCGGGAAAGAGGCAGGGTCGGGTCGCTAGGTCGGCGGCTCCCGCGCGGCCCGCCCACACCTAGGGGTCCGGCCGCCACGCCGGGCTAAGCAGGGCCGGGTCTGGGGCCCCGGGCGGGGAGAGCCCGCGGAACAGGGAAGGAGGGAAGACAGGAGGAAGAGCAGGCGGAGGGGGCAGCCTGCCTCCGCAACGCCTCACACACTTACAGACCCCAGCGCCGCCGCCTCCCACCGCCGGCCGGAAGTGTCCAGCCGTCCCCACGCCGGCGTCATGTCATCACATCCGCCGCGTCGCCGGGGCAACGGGGGCCAACCACTAACTGCAAGAGGGAGAGGCGAGGAGAGCGCCTCCGCGGATGGGAGGGCGGGGCCGGGGGCGGGGTGGGGCGCCCCCGCGCCCCCTAACCCCACCCCTCGGAAAAATACAAGGTGGGCGCTGAGGGTTCAAACCCCAACTCAGACCCTTCCCCAGTTAGGTAACTCCGGGAAGGTCATCTCACCTCTGCCCTTCTTGGCTTCTTCATCCCTCAAACGGGCACTATAGCCTCCTGGCATGAGGGGCCTGAGAGTCTCTGTAAGACTCTTAGTAGCCCTTTGGCTAATTAGGGTTTGGTTTGGGAAGGGATGGAGCCACGGAAATGATGAAAAGTGGGCGGGTTTCTCCGTGTCTGGGAGAAGGAAGAGGAGGAGGAGGGAAAGCAGGCCTGGGGCATCAGCCCCGGGCACTCAGTCATTACAACGAGGTTCTGAGGGCTATAACAGGTTATAGGGGTCCCGAGTTCAAATCCAGCCTTGGTGGCCCTGGGCAAGACACTTAAACACATTCAGCCTGTTTCTTCCTCTGTAAAACAGGGATCATAATAGCATCTACCTTGCCTTATGCATAAATCAAAAGAATATAATGTGTTTTGCAAACCTCAAAATGCTATATAAATGTGCTGGGTGGTGGTCTAATGTTCATAATGATGAATGAAACATCCAAAAAGCAACTGTGATTGAGATGCAATGGAATGAGTAAATTAAATTGTTGGAGAGAAGGATCTGGGTTCAGATTCTGCCGAGATGACCTTTGGACAATGTCCTTCCACCTCCCTGAGGGTCTTCACTTAACTCATTCTATTTCCCCATCCTAGCCTTCTCATCGTCCCATCCCCACTTCCTATTCCCATTCTCCAACAGATCTTGTTTCCCATTCTCTCCATCAACCTCTGGCCAAAGGTTCTACTTTGTTGGGCAGAAAAAGCTAGCATAGCCTGAGCTCTGACTTGAGTTGTTTTTAGGGAGTGGGAGAGAAGAGCCCACCTCTTCCCTCTCAAACCAGGATGGACACACATCTTTATATATATGTATGTATGTGCACATACATACATATATATGCATAAACATACGCACTCCCTAGTTTAGTCAGGAAAGTTCGCAAATAGGGGGTTTCCAATGAGCAGGAAAAAAAAGACTGCCTGCCCCAGCTGTCTTTTTCCTGAGGGAAAGAGGCTAAGGGAGAAGAAAAAAAGTGACTGGAACAGAAGGATTTATGCCAAAGCCAATACTAGGAAGTGAATAGGTAATGAGATGTTTTTTATTAGTGGGCCTGGGATTTAATTAGCTTTTGGCATCTAACAAGGACAAAGGAAGAACATATTTACCTGGAGATAGGCATATGACCAGTTTTAAGCTGAAATGGATGGGTTTAACCATTCATATAAAATTGCTAAGCCAGACATCATAGAAGGTAACAATTGGGACATATGAAGGATAACAGTGGTGGTTTCAAATAATTCATAAGATATGAAACCCAAGAAGATTGGCAGAAATCATTGTAGCCTCAGAAAGCTTTACATGAATATGTAGAGAGCATGAATAATAAAAAACTTGAAATTTTGACACAACTTTTTGGATACTCCAGATATCTGAAGGAATGTGACCCCTAACTGCAATATGGTACTTGAAAGACTGTTATTCAGCCATTTCAGTTGTGTCTAACTCTTCATGATCTCATTTGGGTTTTCTTTGCAAAGACTCTAGAGTGGTTTGTCATTTCTTTCTCCAGCTGCTTTTACAAATAAGGAAACTGAGACCAACATGGTTAAGTGACTTGCCAGAGGTCACACAGCTAGGAAATATCCAAGACCAGATTTGAACTCAGAAAGATGAGTTATTTAGTAACATAATCTTCCTTACTCCAGGCCCAGCACTGAACCTACTGTGCCACTTAGCTGCCCCCCTTGCACTACAATGTCACCTTATCGGGCAATTGGTCAACAAGTACTTGTCAGTCCTGGCTCACAGGGGTCCAACACAAAGAGACAATATGAGACCAGAGTAGGGCAATTCAGCAAGGTTTATTAGGCTCAGTAAAGGGGGGAGACCCAAAGCAGAGAGAGCTTGCAAAGGGTCTTGTTTGGGCAAGGGGAGACAGATTTTTAAGGGTTTGGGAAAGTTGGGGATGTAGAATTTAGGTGATCTGAGAATATCATTGGCTGTTTCAGGGGGGAGGCAATCGGTTCCCATGATTGTATAGTTCTTAGAATAGTACAGAGTATAGTTCATATCAATTCACATCATAAATTTGTCAGGTCACAGCAAGAACTGCTGCCTTTGTTTTGCAGCTTCAGCATATGCAGGGGAAGGGAGGTTGGTTAGGGGAAGGAAGAGAAAGGGGCTTGGGCCTATCAAGGCCTAGCAGTATTTATCAAGCATTTAATTTTTTTATCCCTTATCTTCTTTGTATCAATTCTAAGACTGGCTAGGGCTAGGCAATGAGGGTTAATTGACTTACCTAGGGTCATATAGCTAGATATTAAGGACCTATTCTGTACCAGGCATTGTGCTAAGCCCTGAAGATATAAAGAAAGGCAAATAAATAACATAGTCCTCATTACCATAGAGCAAAAATTCTAATGTGGGAGACTAAATAATAAGATACATATAAAATAGAAGAGCAGATAAAGGAAAAAAGAAGTCATTAACAGCTGGAGGGAGTGGTAAAGCCCTCCTGCAGAACATGGAGTTTTAGCTGAGTCTTGAAGGAAGTCAGGAAGACTAAAAGGCAGAGGTGAGAGGACAGAGTATCTGGTCATGAGGTGGGACACAGCCAGGACAAACATTCAGAGTCTGGAGATGGTTTAAAGAACTGCAAGTAGGCCAATGTAGCTGGATGATAGAAAATAGGAAGGGGACAGCTAGGTAGTTCAGTGGGTTGAGAGTCAAGTCCAGGGACAAGAGGGCATGGGTTCAAATCTAGCCTCAGATACTTCCTAGCTGTGTGACCCTGGGCAAGTCACTTAATCCCCATTGCCTAGCCCTTAGCACTCTTCTGTCTTGGAACCAATACATTAAAAAAAAAGGAAAGGAAAATGGGAAATCTGTAAAGGTAGAAAACGGCTCTAAATGGCAAACAAAGGACTTTCATTCGGATCCTGGAGGTAATAGGGAGCAACTGAAGCTCATTGACATGATCTCACCTATAGATTAGAAAAATTCCATTGTGGGCAGCTAGGTGGCACAGTAGATAGCCAGGCCTGGATTCAAGAGGACTTGGTTTCAGATTTGACCTTGGACACTTACTATAACTATGTGACTCTGGACAAGTCTTAACCCCCATTGCCTAGCCCTTCCTGCTCTTCTGTCTTAGAACTAGAACTTAGTATCCATTCTAAGACAGATGGTAAGGGTTTAAATAAAAGAAAAATCCAGTTGGCAGCTGAGTGGAGGCTAGACTGGGGTGGGGAGAGACTTAAATCAATGAGACCAGTTAGCAAGCTATTGTAGTAGTCTAAGCCAGAAGTTCTGTTTTGGACACATCAAATTTGAAATACCTACAAGATCTGCAATTGGAGATGACCAAGAGACAATTGATTAATAGGTAAAACAAGCTTTCTCTCATCTCTGGCCTGAGGGAAGAAATTTCTCTTGATCTTAAATTTAGGACCTTTTCTCTAGCTAAAAAAAGCTCTAACATTCCAGTGAAAGACAGGGGCGCTCTAACCAGTAACTGAGAGTTTTAAAAGACTGCAATTGTAGGACATAAGATAGAAGACCTTCACCGAAGGACAGAAGTCAGAAGTAAGAAACCGCAATCAAGAAATCATTGGGCAGACAGCTAATGGCTCAGTGGATTGAAAGCCAAACTTAGAGGCAAGAAGTCTTGGGTTCAAATCTGGTCTCATATTTCCTAGCTATGTAACCCTGGGCAAGTCACTTAACGCTCACTGCCTAGCCTTTGCTGCCCTTATGCCTTGGAACCAATATACAATATTGATTCTAAGACAGAAGGTAAGATGTGTTTAAGAAGAAAAGAAATCTGATTACTTTGAAGATGATAGTTTTACTTGAATGATAGGGTCAAAATTGAGATTGCAGAAGATAGAGAACTATTGTTGGCTGAGAAAGAAGGAGTGATATAGGGCATATCAGGAATGACTGGATTGAAGGAGGAGTTTTTTGGACATGGGAATCATGGAGGGTGTTTATAGGCATCAGCAAAGGAGTCAGTAGATAGGGAGAGATTGAAAATTAAACTGAGAATGATAGTGAAGGCAATTTTTTAAAGAATTCAAGATGTGATAAGATCAAGAGTGAAAGTTAAAGAGTTTGTCTTGGCAAGGAGAAGGATCATTCCATCTGAGATGAGAATAAAGAAAATAGCAGAGGTCTGGGTCTGTATCCCAAAAAGATAATAGAAAGAGGAACAGACCTACTTGTACGAAAATATAGCAGCTCTTTTTCTGGTGACAAAGACTTGGAAATTGAAGGAATGTCCATTAACTGGGGAATAGCTGAACAAATTGTGGTATATGATGGTGATGGAATGAATACTATTGTGCTATAAGAAATGATAAGTAGGATGATTTCAGAAAAAAATTGCAAAGACCTACATGAACTGATGCAGAACAAAATAAGCAGAACCAGGAGATTACTGAATACAGTAACAGCAATATTGTTAGAATATCAACTGTGAAAATTTAGCTACTCTCAGCAATGTTGAGGACAATCTGGGATAATCCTGAAGGATTTATGATGGTGAATGCTATCTACCTCCAATGAAAGAAGTGTTGGAGTCATCTTTCACATCAGTGTATTTATAGTTTTATTTTGGGGTTTTGGTTATGTATGAGTGTGCTCTTACAACAGTGACCAATATGGAAGTGAGTTTTGCATGACAAATATTAAATTAAAAAGAAAGATATTGGGGAAATGTGTGTTACGAGATAAAGAGAGGGAGAAAAGGAAACAATACATCAAAGGTCTCAAATTATTCAGTTAATTATGAAACATGATTACATTTGTATAATAATTTTTTAAATTACTTCACTGATAACATGGCAGAAAGAATCTGTGAGATGATGGCTAGGAAGTGTCTGAGACCAGATTAGAAACCAAGACTTCCTACGACACAATATCCTTGGAACTCAGAAAGATGGAGGAATTTCTTTCCTACCTCCTTTACATGCCATGCTTGTTTGTGGCCCAGGAATGCCAAACTTCTTTGGCTTTGAGTTTATTGATCACTTAGGATAGCTTCTAAGTTTCACCGAATATCAATTTTGCTGTGAAATTTATAGAAGAGTTGTTTTATGTGAAAATGAAAACAGCTCAGAGCTAGAAGTATCATCTTTGTAAATGATATGGTAGTAATTTCAGATGTCTGTATTGCATTTGAAGACTTTGCCATAAAAACTCAAGTTTTGAACTTATGTATTTCAATTTGATATGCTAAAAAGAACTCAATGTTACTATCTTTTCTGTTTACATTATTGTAATCTTAATCCAGAATTTAACTGAATATAAAAACATGATTTCTATATAGTAAATTGAACTATAAAGGTAACCTGTACACTAAATTAAAAAAAAAAAAAAGAACCCATGACCTCTTGTCTCTAGGCCTGGTTCTCAATCCAATGAGCCATCTAGCTGTCCCCTTTATGTTTTTTAAAAAATTAACCTGTTTATCATTTCCAATATCTTCTGCCTTTGCACAGATTGCCCTGCATGCAGTCCTTTACCTTTTAGATCTGATATGTGGGAGATTGTCTTGACCTTGAGAGAGAACAAACATTAGACAGCAAATAATGGAAAGGTGTGGAGTTTCTATCCCTGATGACATTCAAGAAGAGACCAGACTCTGTCACCAGGACTTCAGTGAGAGCTGAGCCGACAGATCTCCTGAGGCTTCCCAGCTCCAAGAATTCTGTATGATGTTTACCCTGCAGTGATGATATATTCCTTCTTCTGACAGCTTCCAACTCCCCTTTCTCACCTAGGATTTCCACTCTCCCTGACAGATTAAACCACTGGGCAACAATAGTCCTTTTCAAATGATACTTTGAAATTTATACTTTCCTCCTGTCCTGGGGCTTAAACAAGTCCATGAATCCTGAAGAATCCAAGTCCCTAGTTCTCAGACAGGCCTAAGGAGTTGCGTGCAGACTCAGAGTCTCCCATGCTGATTTACATGCCTTTGACCTGCAAACTAGCAATTACCACCTGCAGGAACAGTGATCTCACCCTAACTAGCACCTCAGCTGAACATAGCATCAGCCTGGTTGTCTGTAACCTATGATCCCCAGATAACTTGACCTCTGAGCAGCTTTACATGGATTCCTTGTGTGTTGCAGTATACCATTCAAAAAATGGACCAGGTTAAAGCAAAGGGAATGGGAATGAGGTGCCATTGTGGGAAACCTTTTCCCAAGAGACCCAAGCTACTCCCTCCTCCTTTCCTTGTAGCCACCTGAAAAGAGAAAGAGTTCGAGTGACCCAGTGCCTCCTGATCCCTGCATCCTGATAAGCTTGGGCAGCTTCATGTTCAATGAGATTGACTCCCAACGAGATATCACTCCCATGCTTTAAAATGTTGAGTGACTCCCTAGAAAATCTAGGATAAAATACAAAGCCTTCAGCCAATGAGGACATTGGAAGATCTTTCCATGTTTTTATTTTCTTAAAACCCACACCTTTCATCTTAGATTCAATACTAAGGCAAAGGAGTGAAGGACTAGGCAATAGAGATTAAGTTACTTGCCCAAGGTCATACAGCTAGGAAGTGTTGGAGGTCAAATTTGAACCCAAGACCTCTCATCTCTAGACCTGGCTCTCAATCCACTGAGCCACCTCACTGCCCTGTTTCCATGTTTTTTTAGAAATGAACCTGCTTGTCATTTCCAGTATCTCTTACCTTTACAAAGATTGCCCTGTATGCCTGGAGTCCACTTCTTCCTGACCTCTAACTCTTAGAAGCAATACCTTCTTTCAAGTGCCACCTTGGTTTACTTGAATTATTCTGACTCCCATAGCTCCCACAGAGATCAAGCCATACTGACCTTCTTTCTGTTGCACACACCTGACATTCCAAGGACCAACTTTTTTTTTTTAATTTAGAATATTTTTCCATGGTTACCTGATTCATGATTCACACACACACACACACACTCTTTCCTCCCCACTCCTGAAGCTGACAAGCAGTTCCACTGGGTTATATATATGTATCATTATTCAGAAACTATTGCCTTGCTATTCATGTTTGCAGTAGAGTGATCTTTTAATCTATGTGTGTCACCCTGCCTCAAACATTTTTCTTATAAACAACATATAGTTGGATTCTGGTTTTTAATCCACTCTGCTATCTGCTTCTGTTTAATGGGTGAGTTCATCCCATTCACATTAAGTGTTATGATTACTGGGTATTGCCCTCCATAATATTATCCCCTTTAGATCCTGTTCTATTCCCTTTCACTCTGTTCCTCCTCACCAGTATTTTACTTTTTGTCACCTCCCAATTCCTCCTCCTTTCAATTACACCCCACTTCCTGTGACAGAGGTTGGCACTAGAGAAAAAGTGCCAGGCTGAAGAGTATGTGAAATTGATCACCTCGATGGGGGAGGGGCCTCAGGAGTTTTGGAATCTTGGAGGAGAAGACTGGCTGGGGAAGAGAAGTGAGGCTCCTAGTCGGGAGAGGTGGATAAAGACTTTCTCCTGAGGGTTACCCACTTTTCCTGCTGGTGACTGGAAATCTTTCCCCCCAACACTTCCCAATTGAAGAGACTTACTGAAGAGAAACCTGAGCAGACTTTACCTCAACTCCTGTTGCCTAGGGGTGAGTCAACCTGACTTTCTCTCAGGGGGCTCAGGCTGCCAAGGCCTGAGTTTCCCCCAAACTCGAGGAGGGAAAGAAAAGGGTTTTAGATAGGGACCCCCTTTCCCCACTTCCCTTTCCCATTCCTTCCCTGCTAGTCATTCTTTGTATTATCTGACTGAGTTAACATTAAAAGTTATCTGTTCCCCAAGCTGAGTGTGAGTGAACAGATCAAGGGGAGACCCTTTGGTCTCAAGAGGAGGGACAAAGGGGAATTGGGGAGAGCAGCTTTAGCTAAGGAGGGAAGGCAGAAGGGGTAAATCTTCAAACCCCCTCTCCTCTCTCTGAGCTAATCCTAAACATCAGCTGTCTCCTCTGTACCTCGCTTTGAGAAGGGGGGGTCTCCACTCTTTCCCCTCTCCACACTGAAAGACAGAATCCTTTATAAAAAGATGGCACTCCAGATTTAAAAGAACCCCATTTATTTAAAAAAAAAAAGGCTTTAGTGACTGTCACCAACTGTCATCAACTGTCAATTGTGAATTTGTTGTCAATTACAACTCCTGAGGTGAGCAGCCTTAGTCATTGACTCTGCCAAGGAGTTTCCACACAGGATCAAACATCTTGATTCCTGGTGGGGGGAGTACAAGTCAGTTACCAACTGCCACTCTGGTCAGTTACAAAACTGAGGAAGAGAGGCTATTGTAAAAGGAAGGCTATACTAGGGCTGTCAGCTTATAGGATCTAGCCATCTTAGGTCTTGTCTAGAAGCAAAGCTTGTAGGGATAACAACTATTTTCTAACTGTTAACTCCTGGCAGTTAGAGCCTAGAAAAGATCTAATGTCAAACATGTTACAATTAATACTGTGGTCTGACGTGTTAGGAATAATTGCCATTTATTGGGGCTACTGTATCATTTATAATACAGTGGCAGGGATGATAGACAATGTTCTGGGGACATTAACCAATATGACTATGGAATGGACACAGTTACCAATGAATTATCTAGATGTGAATTACCTCTGGCAAATCATACGCCAAGTCTATGTTGTGTTCATGGCAGTGACTAACATCTTAAAGAATGTCAAAGCTGGTGCCAACCTGATCTTCCAAAACAAAACTGCACATAGTCATTGATAATAGATTAGAGGAATTGCTTGGTCAGATCTCTATTATAACGGAGATGTGCCAGGATTACATGCAGAGAAAACAAGGCATGGGGAAGGGAACCAATGAGGAAACTGGGGACGTGATGGGACAGGTAGAATGAGTCCCGCAATTGACATCTAAGATGGTAACGTTAGGTCCACTGTCCATTGACCATGCATTCCTTCTAATACCAGGGTGTCCAGACAACCTTTTGGGACGTGATTTTCTTTGTAAAATTGGGGCAAGTTTACAATGTGAGCAATCAGGGAGCATATATCTCCATTTACCAAAAAAAAAAAAATCCCTGAAACATTATCCTCTATTATTTTTGGGACAGCTTGATGCGACCACTGATCAGTAGCAGGTTATTACATCTCTTTATGACATTCCTACAGACATTCCACAGGATGTATGGGCAGCACATAAGAATGATTATTAAATTGGTACAACCAATAAAGATAAAGGTCTAAGACTGTATACCTCCCAAGATCCTTCGGTATAAGCTCAGCAAAGAAGCTGAAGAATGCATAACACCTATTATCAACAGCTTGCTGGAGCAGGGCATATTGAGACACACAGTGTCAGAATATAATAGCTCAATACTAGCTATTAAAAATAGCAAGCCAAATTCTGATGGTACAGTAAATTGGCAATTTGTGCAGACTCTCAGAGCAATCAATAATATAATCAAGAAAAACCATACTATCACACCATCTCCCAAGGACATTATTTATGAGATTCCAAGCAATGCATTATTGTATACCATAATTGACTTAAGCAAAGCATATTTTACGATTCCTCTCCATCCCAATAGCCAAAATATATTTATATTCTCATGGAAGAAAATAAGCTCTGCTGGACTCATTTAGTGCAGGGCTGTTGTGAGAGTGCATCAATTTTCTGCCAGCTGCTGAAAAGAGACCTAGAAAATATAAAATTCAAACCCAGCAAACTAGTGCATTATGTGGATAATTTGCTTCTAGCATCCCCTGATGCAAAAACATGCCTAGAAGTCTCAAAGAGGCTGCTAATCGAATTGTTCAAAAGAGGACAAGGTCTCAAAAACAAAGTTGCTATGGGTTTGCCCAAAAGTCAAGTACCTGGGTTTTATGCTTAAAAAGGGCACCAGGAAAATATCCAGTAAGAGAATAGTGGGTATACAGAAACTAGGTATTCCATGTACAAAGAAACAACTTGGGGCATTCCTGGGCATTACTGGGTTCTCATGTCATTATATCTCAGGATATTCATATATTTCCAAATGTCTCACAGATCTGACAAAAGATGAGGTTGAGGAGTCATTGAAGCTCACAAAAGAACATCTACATGCTCTGCCCACTTTAAAACAAGCTATCCTAACAGCTCCAGCCCTTGGCATTCCAAATTATAACAAAGATTTTCATGTATATGTCCATGAGGCTAAGGGTATAGCTTCTGGAGTGCTAGCCCAATATCTAGGATTGAGTTTAAGACCTATTGTATATTACAGTGCAATTTTGGACCCAGTGGCAAAAGGCTTGGTGCATTGTCTGTGCAGCATTGCTGCTGCTGCCCTCATGGTTAAAAAAGCTAATGAATTAGTGTTGGGATGCAAGCTCCATGTTTACTCTGTACACCAACTAGAAAAATTGCTAAAATCACAGAGTAGGCATGCATTTACATCTGCAAGGCTATCTCAATACAAGCTCATTTTGTTGGCAAATGACAATCTGTTTTTACATAGATGTGCACCATTGAATCCAGCCACATTAATCCGTGACCTACCATTGGGAGAAAAGCCTATATACGTGATTGCACACAGACTGTAGAAATAGTACATAAAACCAGAGAAGATCTGAAGGACACACCACTCAATGATCCGGACCTTCAGATATATTCGGATGGTTCTTCATGTGTTTTCAAAGGCAAAAGAATCACGGGGGCTACAATTGTGATGGGGGACAGGACCCTCTGGTATGCGTCGTTACCAAGTAATGTCAGTGCTCAAGGAGCCGAGCTCAGAGCCCTCATAGAAGTGCTGGTGCAGTCCAAAGGCAAAAGGGTGAATATATATGTGGATTCAGCTTATGCCTTTGGAATTTTCTTTGCCACGGGAGAAACTTGGAAGAATAGGACATTTGTCACAACATCTGGAAAAAGGATAGCATATGAGAACCTCATAAACCAACTCTTAGAAGCAGTGAACTTACCAAAGGAAATGGCAGTGATCCATTGCAAGGCTCACTCCTCTGGCAAGGACGAGGTAGGGTGATAGAATTCGGTACCCACTGAGTATACTCGTTTTACCCTCTCTGAGCCAGTTACAATGAGAATAAAGTTTAAGCATTGCCTGTCACCACCCTTATCCTCCCCTCTCTGTATTGATGTTTCTCGCCTTTTTATGTGATATAATTTACCTCATTCTATCTCTCCCTTCCCTTTTCTCTCAGTGCAACCCTCTCTTTGAGCCCTTGATTGATTTTTACATGTCATTCATATGCATACATATCATATCATACAACCTTTTGCTCAAGTTCTACCTGCCTTCCCCAACACACACAGAGACACACACAGTGGAAAATAAGCTTTTTGAGAACAAAACCTAATTAATTTAGTATCTTAGATTGTTGTTGTTGTGGGTATTTGTTTAACTCGGCCTTTGGTTTCATTGGCATAGGAAACTCCCAAGGAAGAAATTTCTCCCACTAATGAAAACCAGCAAATGGTCAGCAAAAATGCAATCTTTAAGAATAATTTTAACCAAAAAAAAAAAAAATTTAAGTGGATTGTCCAGGATCAGATAGAACTTGAACCTAGGTATAACTGGCCAACTCACTACATACTACACAATACTGTCTTTCATAGGAGATGCTTAATTAACATTCATTGAATTGAATTAAATTAGATGGAAAACAAACAGATGTATTTCTTTTTTCTTTTTAAACCCGTACCTTCTATCTTAGAACTAGGTATCGGTTCCAAAGCAGAAGAGCAGTAAGGGCTAAGCAATGGGGGTTAAGTGTCTTTCCCAGGGTCACACAGGTAGGAAGCGTCTGAGGCCACATTTGAACCCAGGATCACTCATCTCTAGGCCTGGCTCTCTATCTATGAGTTACCTACCTGCTCCTACATGACAATATAATTCCATATATTCTCCATAGCCACGGTGGTAAAATGGGAATTTATATTTGTGCAAATTTATATTTCTATAGTTCTTGAGCCCTGATTAGGGCTTTTAAGCAACTGGAAAACAAAGTGAATGCCGATGATCAGAGCATGGCTAAACAAGTGTGGTACATGAATGCATTGAATTATTACTATGTAGAAAGAAGCAATATAATGAATATGGAGAAGGAAGGAAGTGAATAAGTATTTATCTAATGCCCAAAACGTGCAAGGCACCATGCTAAATGCCTTTTTACAAATATCTCATTCAATCTTCACAATAACCCTTGGAGATAAATAGTTATCACCATTTTACAGACAAGGAAACTGAGGTAAAAAGAGGGTAAGTGATGTGCCCATAGTCGGACAGGTAGGAAGTGTCGACAGACTTTAACTTGAATCTTTCTGACTCTAAGCTCAGTAGTCCACCCACTACACCACCCAACTGCTCCTGAAAAGCATGGAAAAGCCTTATGTGAACTGAAACAAAGTAAATCGAACCAGGAAACCAGTACAAGGGATGGCTACAATAGTGTAAGTAAGGACAACAAAACAAAACCGAGTGCTACAGTATAGCCAAACATGGCTCCAAAAAAGAGATAGAAGAAGCTCCTTCCCTCTGCTTCTTTCACACTCTTTAGCTGTTGGTTAGTTTTGCTGAACATTTTTCTCCTCTTTTTGATTCTATGGGGACACTAAAGCAATAAGCATTTATTTAGCACCCACTATATGCCAAGCATTGTATTAAACACTTTACAAATATTAGTTAACTTGATCTTCACAACAACTATTGTTATTCCCATTTTACAGCTAAGAAAACCAAGGCAAATAGAGATTAAATGAATTGTCCATGGTCACTTAGCTAGTAAGTATAGGAGACTGGACTTGAATTCAGGTCCTCCTGACTCTAGAGCCAACATTCTATTCCTTGTGCCACCACCACCTCTAAGGGCTTGTTCTCTAGGAGGAGGAAGGGAGAAGGATACATTGGGAAATGAAAGTGATATAAAAGTTAAAGATATCAACAAAATGTATATTAAAATATATTAAAAAACAGTCTTCAATTGGCAGAATGAGCTCAGAGAAAAGACACTTATTGAAATCACACAGCACGAGTAATTACAAAATATGCTTCCTATTAACTTGAGGCATGCTCTTGGGCAAACACAATGGTGTTGATGAGCAGATGGGGCCCACACATAGGCCAGTCTAGTAGAGAGGACAAAGGGAAACTCACCTCTGGCACTGCAGGGCCCCAGTGCCTTTCTTACTATATCTAAATACTGCTCTACCTGGACGGAGGGTCTCTGCTGGACACGTCACTCTATTGGACATCTCTGAACTTCCATTCTGTTGGGCATGTTGCTTTGCTATTACTAGTGGGAAGGTGGGGAGAGGAAAAAGAGAGAATTTCCCACCTTCTTAGTCTCCCATACTATGGAAAAGACATAAGGGAAAATGCAAAGCTTTTGAGAGCTCAGCTCTTCCTCCATGACCGATTCTCTTCTTAGTTGTGAGAAATGATGTTCTTCTCAACTGCCTCCCTAGAGAATGTGTCTTGCTTTTTTAAGGTCATCATGGGCATGACTGATCTTTCATTTAGCTATCCCGTAGCTTCATCAAGAAGTTAACCAAGGGGCAGCTGGGTAGCTCAGTGGATTGAGAGCCAAGCCCAGAGATGGAAGGTCCTGGGTTCAAATCTGATCTCAGATACTTCCCAGCTGTGTGACCCTGGGTTTAACCCCCATTGCTTAAGTATTACCACTCTTCTGCCTTGGATTTAATACACAGTGTTGATTCTAAGATGGAAGATAAGGGTCTTTTTAAAAATGTATTATGGTTGCTTTCCTTTTTTGTTTGATATTATTACTGTCACTCCCAATGACTTCTCTCCCAATAGGATTCTTCTTCCAACAAATAAGTATGGACAATTTAATACATTTCCCCAAAGAAATGGGAAATTCTTGGTTACTCGTGGTATAAATAACATTAGTATGAGAATTATCTTTTGCTACTAATTTTCAGTATGACCTTGGACGAGTGACTTCCTTACCCTAGGCATGTTTCTTCATCTGTAAAATGACAGAGTTGAACTAACAGTCTTTCCTAGGTCAGTATAATCTACTATTATACTTCAGTTATTTTATGGGCTAAATGGGTTTATGAGGTTTGGGGTCCTCCTAACTGCCACATTTCAGATTGTTTCTATGGGAAAATATCTTCCATGGGTAGTGTAGTAGAGTGGGATACAGTGTTGGACCTAGCATCTGAAGTCCTGAGTTTAAATCTTGCCTTAAGGAGTTATTGGCTACAGAATCACAGGCAAGAGAGCTTTGGGTTCTTCATCTATTAGATGGGATAATACTTGCATTACCTACCTTAGAGGATTGCAAACCATAAAATATTGGTTATTGTTGTTAACTTTAGGATCATAGTTTGTTTACAAGATGGCAAAATACCTTATTGTCTTGCAATGTTCTCCCTCTCAGACTAGGTACACCACAAAGCCAATTATTGGGTGGTTTTCTTAACTGTTCCATGTACACATGTCTTGTGTCTACCATAAAGACTATAAGTTCCCTGAGAACAGGGCCTGAGAATTCCCTCCTTTCAAACCCTGCCAGTGTAGTACATGAACCACACTGACAGGCACAAAGGACTATGTGTTCAAGGTCAAGATTCACAAACATTGGCTCAGGGGTTCTGAGATACATTTTTATTATTTCATGGATATGTTACATAAATGTTTTGGGATGCTTCAGTTATTCTTCCCACCTTCCACCCCAGACTCTCAGGACTGGAGGAGACCTCAGAAGTCACATACATAGTCCAATTCATACTCAAGCAGGAATCTCCATTTCAACGTTTCTAATAATTGGTCATTTAACCTCTGCTTGACGAGAACATTCCACTCTGGGATATTTCTAATTATTAGGAAGCTCTTCCTCACATTAAACAGAAATCTACCTTCCTGTATCTTCTGCTCATTGGTCCTCATTCTTCAGCCAAGCAGAACAAAACAAGTCCTTCCACCACACCAGTGGTCTTTTCCCAAATGATATGCAATACATTAAATACCAAAATGCTGAGAGCTTGAATACAAGAACTCAATGCAAGTGGATGAGCAAGAAGGCTTAGCAAATTGGTTAAAGAAAGGGAGCAACTTCTAATATGATTTACTCCATTCTCTACCACCTGACTCCAGGGGTCTTCCTGGACCCTCGAGTCCCATTTCTCCAACCTTCTATTAGGTACAACTCAGTCACTTGCTCTTCAGAGAAATATATAAAAAGAGGCATTCAAAGGCAAGAAGTCTTTGTGATTAAGGTGGTCTTCCTTGTGGAACTCACTAGACCAATAAGACATATACTGAACTTGGAAGAGCTTCCATGATACTATAAGAAAGGGACTAGTTCATGATTTTCCCATGCTTGTGGCGATATGGAGTATTTTTCTGAAGCTGGGCTTGGCCCAATGCCAACCACATACTTGTGACCTATCTGTTGAGTTCCCACCTGGAAGGTCTCTCCCTCAAACCCATCTTGAATTGTCTGGAAAAGGACTCAAAGTTTCCTTCCTTTCTGCAGAGTGGAATAAATCTGCCCACACCCTGACGGAATGAGACAATCCTAGTGGCTGATTTCATGTCTGCTCTCTTCTCTCAGAGAGTTCTCAAAGACCTTGCCTGAAGTTTTCAGAGGCCCAGGGACTCTCTTGTCCCCAGCCAGGTCTCTTTAACCAAAGAACAGCATAAGCATTCTGTCAGTGGAGCACCTAGGCCATCTGGGCAGTCCAGGGAAGACCATAGCATTCTAGCCTGGAACCTCCAGTCCTCCTAAGAGCGCAACTTTGTCTGAAAATGCTCACAGGGGATGTGCTTCATTGTCAACCCATAGACAGGGGTCAGGTCCACTTTCACTCCAGAGGGGACACTGAACTCCATCCGATGCAATAGGATGGACAGGAAAAGGAAGACTTCCCACCGAGCAATGGTCTCTCCGATGCACTTCCTTTTCCCCAGGCCAAACATAATCACCTTCTCACTCAGGGCCTTGTTGATAGTTCCGTCTACACTGAGGAATCTTTCTGGTCGGAACACTGATGGGTCTCCCCATATTTTCCTGTCACAAGAGGAACAACAGATGAGGCAGGAGTTTGGGAGACAGGGCAAGGGTATCCAAAAAGATGTCAGAGCCCTAGATCCAGGCTAGAGCTGGGGGAGAAGGGGGGTAGGTAGGGGGCAAGGATGATGGTGTGCATGAGTAGGTACCCTGCCTTGTAAGCCCCTTCCTCAAGGGCTTAGCCCAGTAAAGACCTGAGATCTAAGACCTAGCCTCTTGAGGATGGCCCAGCAGGGTTTGCAGTAAGAAGGTCTCTAGTCCTTCATTTGTTTCATGGTCATCATCAGACAAACCAAAGGCTTTCCACCAAAGGATTTTCCCCATCAGGTCCCAGGATGACTTACGGGTCATGGTTAATCTGCCATTGATTCACAAAGACGCAGCGTCCCTTGGGAATGTAGAAGCCATTCAAGGTTATGTCTCTGGTTGTGCTGAGTGGGGCAAGAGATCTCTGTTAGACTTCGAAAGGAAGTCAGGGAGCAATGGGTGTGTCCCCCATAACTTCCCACTTACTCCCTTCCCACAGACTCCTGGCTGCCACTACCACTGTTCTCTTTCCTCAGCAATTACTAGAGGATTAGAGGCCAGGAGAGACTGACACCCACTTCCCTGCCATCCCTTACGTCCCAGAGAAATCTGGATTTGTGGATAGGGAATGATTCTCCTCTCATCATCTCCGTCCTCCCAGAATGGCCTGATTTTGTCTTATTACTGGTGACTTCTGGGTATTAAGGGGAATGCAAAGATAAGGTGTGCAGACCCCATCCTTTTGCTTACAAGGTCTCACCTGTGGGGAATGGTGAAGGGGAGGAAGGAAGAATGCCTGAAGGTTTCAAGGATGAAGGCTTCCATGTAGGGGAGCTGAGTTTTGTCTGAGAGCTGGGGCAACCGCTCTCTGCCAATCACCGTGTCTGCAAGACAGAGAAGAGTCAAAGGGAGCAATCTCAAAGCCAACCCTGCTGTTGGGTCCCAGAAAGATTCAAGAAAGGTTTTGCCAGTCATTCCACCTACCCAGCTCCTCATGGATCTTCTTCTGGACCTCAGGCTTTGCTATAAGGTACATGAGACCCCAGGAAATAGCTGTGGTGACAGTGTCAAAGCCTGGACAGAGCAGAAAGAATAATAACAATAATTATAACTACCGTCTGCGTAGTTTTAAGGTTTTACATGTATTGTACCTTATAATAAACCTTAAAAAGAGGTGCTATTATTAACCCTATTTTACAGACAAGGAAACAGGGGCTGAGATAGGTTAAATGGGCATCATCTGAGACAAGATTTGAACTTGGAAGTCTCCTGACTCCAAGTCTGGTGCCCCAAACACTCAGTTCCCTGGATTTGGGTGACACAATATAGTCTTTCCAAAGGCTTTCGCTATTGTTAGGCCCTTAGGTCATTAACACACTCTTGTCATATAAGGAGAGCAGTGACTATTATTCTCATTTTAAAGATGCAAAAAATCGAAGCTCAAAGAAACTAAGTAACTAGCCTCAGATCATTCCAATGTATCACTGCTAGGACTGGGACCAGCACCCAAGTAGTCTATGTTCTTTTTTTTTTTTAAACCTTTTTACCTTCCATCTTAGAATCAACACTTTTCTAAAAAAATCAACACTAAGCATTGGTTTCAAGGTAGAAGAGTAGTGAGGCCCAGGTATTTGGGATTAAGTGATTTGCTCAGGGTCACACAGCTGTGAAGTATCTACAGCCAGATTTGAACCCAAAACCACTAGACCTGGCTCTCTATCCACTAAGCCAACCATTTTCCCCTTATCTAGGTTCTTTTTCCACATGAAAGAGCCTCCCAGATATGAGCACAGAAAAACCAGCCCTTTTCAGACGTAGCCATTTCTTTGGAGTTGCTCGTCATAAATCTTCTCTTAGGTAGTGCCCTGGGTGAGACCTCAAGAATTGTGGAGAAAAACTTTGCTCCATGATCCCTAATTCCCAAAACAAAACTCCCCCAGAACTTTCCTGGAAGAAAACTTGTCCCTAAATAAACAGTAGAAGGGTGTCTTCATGGCTATAGGAAACTACTGAAAGCCACAGCTGAATCTGAAATGAACAAGGCTAATTTGGTCTTGATTTCAAATGAGGCAGACTTAAAAACAGACATACTGGAAGATCCTATAGAACCTGGAAAAGACCTGCCTTATCCATAAATAGAGTGGGCTGTGTGAGTGCAATATGCTTTGAAGTAGGCCAGGAAGACCTCCTTTATTTCCCAAATATCCCCAATCCTGGCCTGTCATAGTGCCTGGAATTCTACCATTAGGGCTTTATTCCTCTGCCTTAACATGCAACATTTCTAGGAGGGGGTAAAGAATGAAACACTAATCAGACATGAACACCTTAGGGTGACTTAGTCTACCAGATCTTTTCCAACTAGGGATCAGATAAAAGCAGGCAAGGAGGGGAAAGCTAGATGGCTCAGTAGATTGATAACCAAGCTCAAAGACTGGAGGTCTTGGGTTCAGTTCTGGCCTTAGACACTTCCTAGCTGCGTGACCCTGGACAAATCATTTAAATCCCATTTCCTAGTCTGTACCTCTCTTCTACCTTGGAACTAATACACAGTATTGATTCTAAGACAAAAGTAAGAGTTGTTTTTTTTTTTTTAAGTAGGCAAGGAAAGAAGGAAAACACCAATAAGTTCTGATACAGAGGAGGGTAGAAAGAGGTATGGGAGAAAACAGTCATGGGTGGCCCCAGAGGGCAGTGCCTGGCCCTGAAATGTTGGAAGGTAGACCAGAGGAAAGATGAGGGACCAATCCTCCTCAATTGCACAGTTGGGGCCAACACTAGCAGTGGACCTGGGCATTTATAGGGCAAGATAAAAGACAGTTCTTACCGGCTCCAAAGAGGTCTATGACAACGTTGACAACCTTCTTTTCTGACAGCATGATGTTGGCATTCTCATCCAACTTCTTTTCTTGGCAATGTTCAATTAGGCTGTCTGTGATGTCCCGGATGCAACCCTGGTAGAGCAAGGCTAGAGGGTTAGGGCAGGCAGGATGCCAAATGCCAAACTGCTGCTGGTCTGCCTAGAGCAGTGGTATCATTTTCCCCTTCGAGTCACATTCATTCCCATCTCTGCACCTTTTCTCCAGGTACCCACCAACCCTGGAATGTCTGGTCCTTTCCTAGCCAAATCTCCCATTTTGCCAGATCCAAGTAAACTCCTATCTCTTCTGAGATACTTTTTCAGATCCTACCAAGCCTTCAATGATTGGTCCTTTTCTAAAGTCTTCTAGTATCCATTTATTACCTGAACCACTCATATGACTTTTTGTCTATAAGACTACCAGATATCGATAGCTAGTCTTCTCTTTGCATCCATACTGTGAGCTCCTAGATAGCAGGGACTGGGCCTTAAACCTCCCGAATTTCCCCAACTGTGCCATGAATATAGAAAATGCTCCATGAACATGTATTGGCTTCTTGGACCAAGTGGCTGACCCAAACCCTCAGGCTCCCAATGACAAGAGCACACACACACACAGTAAGACTCTCTATTCCTGGTTCTCTCTATCTAGGCTTGATGCCAATACACCTCCCCTTGGTTACCTTCTCAAACTTCCTGTAATGTTCCTTCACCAGTTTTTGTGTGAACGCAACAATTTTTTCATTCAGATCCCGGAAGGCTGTTATCTTGCTGTTGGGAAGGTATCGGAGTATAGGGATGAAATCAACTGGATTCCCAGAGGCAGCGACTTCACCAAATTTATTGCTCAGGCGGACAATATTAAGTAACTCTTGGTCATCATGGTCATAGCGCTGTCCAAAGCAGATGGCACAGATGACATTGGCCACAGATACCACTATGTACCTAACGGGGTCAAAGTGTCCCTTCTGCTCCTGGAACTTCTGGATCAAGTATTCAGCCTCCTTGATCACATGCTCCTCCAGGTAGCAAAAGGAAGAAGATGGGGAAGAGGAAATGGAGAAGGCCTTCAGAGCATTCTGGGTCAGCTTCCTTCGAGCGGCCCATACCTCCCCTGAGTCAGGTCCAAAAGACAAGGACTCTCCATCCAGGATTAAGGAGAAGCTGTAGAGGTCAGGCCGGCCCTTGAAGTCATCCCCTTGCTTCACCAGGGCATGCCGGATGGTTTCCAAACCACTCAGCACTAGCACTGGGGTGGAGCCAATCTGAATTTGCATCACATCCCCATACTTCTCTCTCATTTGGGTCAGGACCAAGTGGGGATTCTTCCCCAGAGTCAATACATTGCCAATCAGAGGCCAAGCCCAGGGGCCAGGTGGGCTTTTAAATCCCTTGGGGACCCTTTGATGGTAAGAGTCAATGATCCAGAAGACCAGGCAGAAGACAGCAGAAACCACTAGGAGCTCTGTGACAGTGAAGGATTTGGAGAATCCCAAAAAGGAAAGTATACTTGTCATCATCTTTGGTGTTTAGCAAAAACTGTTCCTGTTTGAGATGGAGGCAAGACGGGGAAAACCAAAACAAAACAAAAAAATCAAATGAATTGAGAGCCACATCTAGAAATGAGAGGTTCTGGGTTCAAATTTAACCTCATACTTCCTAGTTATATGACCCTGGGCAAGTCATTTAGCCCTCTTTGCCTTGGTTTCCTCATCTGTAAAATAGGTGGAAAAGGAGATGGCAAGCCACTCCAATATCTTTGCCAAGAACCCCCAAATGAGATTACAGAATGTGGGATAAGTCTGAAACAATTGAACAACAACAATCTATCTCGGGGATACAGGATAAAAGTCTGGCCCCTTTGATCCTTTGGGGAAAATACTCAGAGATCCAACCCATACATATACTTCTGTTTGAAGTCCAATCTTTAACAAGGAGAACAGGTCAATTAAATGACAAATGTTTACTAAGCACCTATTATGTCCTGGGCACCACCATGGTAAGAGGAGAGAGAAGGGCAGATTGGAGGTGTGCTAAGGGAACGGAATTCCTAGCCTAACTAGGCAGCTCAGCTCCCTTCCACTCAGCAGCAAGCTCCGGATGGGGTCCACTAGACCTACCAAAGCCTGAGTCTGGGCTGTGCCCATTCAACAGGTAAAGCACAATGGACAGTCCATTGCTAAGGGGAAAGATAGGAGGAGTGTAGTTATCCAATGAGCTCATTTAAAAAAAAAAAAAAGTAGATCCCTAGATGGAGAAATCCGGTCCATAGTTTCCCTCCCACTTTAGTCTCAATGAATGAATGATAAGTTACTACTCTATCAGTCCACGGTGGAGGGAATGGGACTACTCTGAGAGCTTTTGGCTGCAAAGAAACTCCTGCCTGGAATTCTGAATGAGCTCCTAATGTGAAGGGCTAAGACTAAGGAAAAAACACACAGTAGTGACTGCAGATACAGCTGGAGCAGCACTTCAGAGAAACTTCAGAGGCGAGCCAGCTCTGTACACAGCCCAGGGGCATCTAGCTCAGTATCCTAGCCTACTGCTTTGCAACTAGAAGATTCTCAAGGGATGTTTGCTTAGTGAATGAACCACCAAATAAATGAATAAAACTGTAGTAGAAATAGCATCACTCAAAAAGTTGGGAAATCAGGAGCAGCTAAGTGTTTCAGTGGATAGAGAGTCAGGCCCAGAGACTGGAGGTCCTAGGTTCAAATCTGGCCTCAGACACTTCCTAGCTGGGTGACCCTGAGCAAGTCACTTAACCCCCATTGCCTAGCCCTTACTGCTCTTCTGCCTTGGAACCAATTCAAAGTATTGAGTCTAAGATGGAAGGTAAGGGTTAAAAAAAAAAGACTAACTGCTTCATTTTTACTGGTGGGGAAACTGAGGCCCAAAGAGAGGCAGGGATTTTCTAAAAGCACATAGTTCATTAGTGGATAAGACAATAAAAAACTCCAAATTTCATAACATATGGTCCAGAGATTTTGTCATATTACAAAGAATCATAGAATCTCAAAGTTGGAAAGAAGCTCAAATGTCAACTAGTCCCATAGGTACATAGCAGAATTCTCTAATTTCCCTGAAAGTGGTCAAGCAGCCTCTATTTAAAGATCCTCAGTTATGAGATAAAAGTTGGGGGAGGCAGAGACTTATTACTTTCCAGGGAAACTTGTTCTGCATTTGGACAGCTCCAATGGATAGAAAGTTTTTTCTTACTAAATTTCCCTCTGCAACTTCCATACATTATCATTATTACTTCTGCTTTCTTTGACCAAGCAGAAGAATTCTAATCTCTCTTCCACATGACATCCCTTCAGCTGCCTAAAGGTACTGGTCAACATGCCTCTTCTCCCTCACCTCCATCAAGTAGTCTCTTCTCCAAACTAGACATACCTAGTGCTTTCACCGGATCCTTACATGATACAATCTTGAGGTCCCTCAACCACATCAGACACATTCCATTGGAAGTACTCCAGCTATTTAAGGGCTCTTTAAAATGTAGTGTCCATTACTACTGCAGATCTGGACCAACCAAGTATTTGTATTACATTATACTGTCAGCCAGACTAGGGAAATGAAGCTAATGTGTAACAAATAAATAGCCTGGATAAGAATGTCACCTGACAAATGATTGTCCTGTCTCTTATCCCCCCTTTCAAGCTAAGAATTCTGAAGGGCTGCTACAATTTCTGTAGTGGAGTTTCTAGTGCATCCTTATCCCCAGCCAGTTAGACAACAGAAGGACTAGAGAAAATCACCAAGCTTATCACTATGTTAGAGATATTTGGAGGCAGTGGCAGCTGGAATGGGAACCCCAGAGCCCTAAAAAGTAGTGCCTAGCACAGTTCCTGGCAGAGCATTTAATCCATGTTGAACAATAATAGTGGTGTAATAATTATATATATCCATATATATATGGAGCTCTAAGGCTAATGAAGACCCATTTTTCACAACAACTCTGTGAGTTAAGTAATGCAAGTATTATCACACCCATTTCACAGATAAGGAAACTGAGGCTAAAAGATGTGAAGTGATCCCCCTATCCAGGATCACACAAGCTGATAAAGATCAGAGCCAGGATTCAAAGCCATGTCCCCTAGGTTCAAGTCTAGTGCTCTTTCCACTATGTTAGCTACAAGAGTTGACTGCAGAACCCAGTCTCTTAGGGTTATAGAAGAATAGGACTGGGAGTCAGGACGCCTGGGTTTTAACCCTGGCCCAATTGGATTTACTGAATGTCTCTGGATAAGTCACTTGACCTGTGGAAAGGCCAGCCTTTCTTCCCTGATTACCATCAATTAGAGCCCTTCCTGCTCTAAAACCTGATGCTCTCCTCTTCCCCAATCTTGGATGCATTGAAAAAAATCAGAGGGCAGAGCTGTATTCCTTTATTATTCAGAGGAAGGAGGAGAGGACCCCAGCACTTACCTATGCCTGATAGCGGGGTATGCCTGGACCGAGAATCGGAGAAGTCTAAGACCAAGGGATCGCCCAGTCTTGACCCAAAGATACCAAGAAGCACTCACCTCCTTTGAAGGTGTGGAGAAGGAAGCTTTCAGCAAACCTTTATATGCAGCCCGCCTCACCCTTATTGGCTGAGGTGACTGGCAACGTCTCGGATACGCCCTCTGGTGGGGAGGGGCGGGGCCGAGTTAGTGGGGGTCTGCTGGGGGCAGGGAGGAGAATGTACCCCGAGTAGTAGAACAAGGATGTGGGTGTCTCTCCAGAATTAATGGCAGGGGTGCAGGGGAGCAGGAGGGATGGAATAAGCCTAAAGGGGTGTCCTGGCCCCGGGGTCCATTATTGGAGAGGGCACTCTTCGGCCCCCTTCCTGAGAGTGACCCCTCAAATAGAGGTAGTTCTTCAAGCCTAGAATCACAGAGTTTTCGGGGGGTGCAGGTGGTCAGTCCGAACTGGAGAAGGGTGGAAGGAACATTAGCCTCCCTTCCCCACCCCCTTCTTGAGAGTTTTAGGGCACCTGCAGTTTGCAAAGTTGGCGGAGGTGCTGATTTCTGGGGACTAAACATCTCCGGCCCCGTCCACCCCTCCCCCATCTAGCGCATACACCCCAACCCACCCCAAACACACAAGGACCCCGCGGGTTAGGAATCAATTGAAATATTTGTAAAAACGCCCAGCAAAGTGCCTGGCACATAGTAGGTGCTTAGTAACCAAGGCTTATTCCCTTCCACTTAATCTCCAGGAGAAGAACTGAGGAGGGTGGAAGAGGGGGCGGTGCTGGCTCCACTGGGTTCCCGCCCCCCGGGAGCGCTCGGTGGCCCTGCTCGCGTTATACAGTGTCCAGGTTCGCGTGCGAGATTTATCTCGCCTCCCCGGCCCTCGACCCCGGGGTCAGATATCAGCGGGAAGAAGAGGGAGCCAGTTAGGAGAGAGGGCAGCCGGGAGAGAAGAGGGGAGAATGAAGGGGGGGTGGGGTACAGAGGGTAAAAGAGGCCGCTCCTTCGGACCCAGCTCCAGCTTGCCCGAAAATCCTAGTTTTTCCGCGGGGCACTCACCGCCTGTCTTTCTAGGGCTGCCCGGACGCCTCGTACCCATTCTCTTAGACACATGCGACCCCAACCCGTTTTTCAGGACCTTCTGGTCTTTCTCAAGGCGGGCCTGACATTTTTCAAGTAGAAATTCACAAACCACGTTTTTAAAAAGCGCTTTGATTATATGCGTTTAAGCTTGACGAAAACGCGAAGTAAGCTTGCGTAGACAGGCGGGAATGAGCACAAAGCGTAGAGGGCTAGCCGGACCGAAAGTAGAGGGGAGCCCACGAAGGACCAAAATCCCCTCCCCTGTTCCGTCCCCACCCCCATCCCCGTACTCCTTTGTCCTTCCCGCCTCTTCTCCAAAGTCCACCTACAACACCACAAACTTCGAGACCTCGCCGACCCCAGACCTTAGCCAGCCCCTTACTGGCATCTTCGACCGCGCCATGAAGCCAGCCAGAGTTGGGGAGAGGTCTCCGAGTCCTCTACAAAATGAATGCGATACACGTATAACACGGATCAAATTGTTTGTCAACAGAGGAAGCTGGGTATCTCAGTGGATTGAGAGCCAGGCCTTAAAATGGGAGGTCCTGGGTCCAAATCTGGCCTCAGATACTTCCTAGCTGTGTGACCCTGGGCAAGTCACTTAACCCCCATTGCCTAGTCCTTACCACTTTTCTGCCTTGGAACCAATACCCAGTATTGATTCCAAGACGGAAGGTAAGGATTTATTTTTTTTTTTTAATTGCTTGCCAGCTCCGGGTCTGGGGAGGGATGGAAAGGAAGGAAACAATTTGGATCATATAATTTCGGTAAACTTATGTGGAAATTTATTATTTATAGTCGATAAAAATAAAATATCTTCACAAAATGGATGCGACCCGCTTCAACCCCGTGCCAGAAGAGATGATGGGCTTAAAATGCAGAATGAGAGGGGCAGCTGGGTAGCTCAATGGATAGAGAACCAGGCTTAAAGACAGGATCGTCCTCAAATCTGACCTCAGACACTTCTTCGCTGTGTGACCTTGGGCAAGTCACTTACCCCGCATTACTGTTCTTTCGTCTTAGAAACAATACTTAGTATTGATTCCAAGATGGAAGGTAAGAATTTTAAAAACAATGCAGAATGAGGTTTAAACGATCTGTCCCGACCACTGGGGGAGTTTAATTCTGCACCTAGCTGGTGGAGCACGGTGTTTTTCTTTTTATTGTTCCGTAGAGGGGAGCGGTGGGAGTTAGGGCGGATAAATGCTGGCATACCAACTTTTTAAAAAAGACTTTTAGATGTGTACGACCCCTTCCCCGGGCAGGGACGGAGGGAAGCGGCTCTGGCAGTGGCTGAGGGAGCCTGGTTCAGCGCGATCTCCTAGCCCCAGTGTCCAGGCGGGGCAGAAGTCGGCGCTCCAGGACTGCTGCTTTTCCTGCAGACAGCTGCAAACGCGAGCGGCTGCGGTCGCGTGTCTGCGGCTGATCTGATTACCTAGGAACCCCTGCCCCCGCTCCCCTCCTCGCGCCAGGTCGCGGGGTCTTGATCTCTAGCTGGCGCGAGGCAGTGTTGCGTGAGAAGTGACCGTGAGGGCGGGCACAGAGTCCCCCAGCCGGCTGGCCGCCGGGCTCAGGTCACCTAGTCACGCAAGGGGAGGGGGAGGGGGAGGAGGGGAGGAGGAGGGAAAGAAGGCTGCTCTTAAAGGGCCAGGTCAGCAACAACGGCAAGGAATTCCAGGAATGACGGGGCGGGCCTCCGGAAACCTTAGAGCAGGGGGCTGCCTGGAAGCTGGGTGTAGTCCCCGCCACCGCTGCAGCCAGCAGCCCGGGGTGCGTGCCTAGCTCAACCTTGGCCTGGAAGGGCCAAAACCATTGGCACGCGCCTCGGGCCACTGGCACGCACTTGATGGAAAGCATCCTCCCCCTTCCTCCCTCTACTCCCCCCCCCCCCCCCCCCGCCCCGGCAGTTGATACAGCTGGCAGCCTTGGGGGGAAGAACCCAGGAGACCTGCGGCTTGGGGGCAGCTAATCCAGCCTCCTGGGGAGTCAAGGCAAGAGCGCGGGCTCCTCTGCAGCCTACTCTGGCCGCCCAGGATTCCCAAAAGAGATCTAGCCCAAGATGAGACCCCTGAGTTCAGAAACAGCCCAAGGGGCGGACCTGGTAGCGGTGCCCCTGACAGCTGGTTACAGAAGACTGGCAGCAGCCTGGGAGAGCAGAGAGACCCAAACCAAGTTCCCACCTGGGGGAGGTTTAGGATTCATTTGGCTTATTGGGCTGGGGATTCTCATGTCGGGCGCGCGCGGGAGCGCGCGCACACACACATTGACGCGCACATTCCACAAACCAAATGCAACTTGACAAAATTGAGAGAATTTAGAAAGTAGATACCCCAACCCCGCCTGGGTCAGGCATCTGAATCCAAAAACGAATTTACCAAATGTCCTTAATAGCCCACATGCCTCCTGTCATTTTTTTTTTAACCCTTACCTTCTGTCTTAGAATCGGTTCTAAGGCAGAAGAGTAGTAAGGGCTAGGCGATGGAAGTTAAGTGACTTGCCCAGCGTCACACAGCTAGGAAGTGTCTGAGGGCAGATTTAAAACCAGGACCTTCCGTCTCTAGGCCTGGCTCTCAATCCACTGAACCATCTAGCTGCCCTCATGTCACATCTTTTTGAAGGGCAATATAAATAAAAATTAACTATTCTCTCTCTTAAAAAAAAAATTCCTTACATAGTCTTAGAATCGATCTGTTCCAAGGCAGAGGAGTGATAAGGGTTAGGGAAACGAGGTTAAGTGACTTACCCAGGGTCACATGGCTAGGAGATATAAGAGGTCATTTGAACTCAGGTCCTCAGGACTCCAGGCCTGGCTCTACCTAGAGTAACCTCCCTGCCTCTTCCAATAACTCTGTACCAATTTCTCTTTCCCCCAATAGCTCCTGACATTAGAGTGAATTCAATGAGTATCTCCTGACTTTGAATTCATTAAGACTCTATGTCTTATCTCTAAGTACCTACTATGTATCAGGGCCACAATGGAGAGACAGAGGGGCTTGTGGGCACTAGAGCTGACCTCAGAAGAAACCTAGAACACTTGTGTTCATGTCTTTCTCCTGGTACATACAAGCTGTGATCCTGTACAAATCACTTAATCTCTCTGCTCTCAGCAGTTCTTTAGGAATTCCCTATGTCAATGAAATCTTATTCCTACTGTGTGCTAAGCCCAGAGGATATAAAGACAAATGAAGCAGCTCTTTCTTCCTATTTATCTATCTATCTATCTATCTATCTATCTATCTATCTATCTATCTATCTATCTATCTATCTATCTATCTATCTATCTGTTGGTCTCCCTGTCTATCTAGCTATCTTTCTTCTACCTATCTATCCAGTCATCCATCCATCTATCTATCTACCTATCCTATCTATGTATCTATGTATCTATCTATCTGTCTGTCTGTCTGCCTGTCTGTCTATCCATCTGTGTCTATCTGCCTGTCTACCTATCTATCTGTCTATCACATATGACAAGGTCTTGGGTAGGAAGATAATTCATGAATTGTGCTTTGAAGAAGACTAGAGATTAGTAAAAGGCGGAGGTGGGAACATTCCAGTATTTCATGTACAAAGTTACAGAGACAGATGGACTCATGTGTAATGAAGAACAAGAAGGCCAGGTTGGCTGGACCTCAGAGTTTGTGGATGGACAATCATTTGTAAGAGCCTGGAAAACTAGGCTGGACCCATGTCATGAAGGGTTTTAAATGTCAAATGCAGGAATCTATATTTTGAAAGTAAATTTTTATTGATGTTTTTCACATCACCTATATTTCCCAATGTATCTTCTTTCCTTTCCCTCTCAAAGTCATCTCTTATAACAAAGAAAAAAGAGAAATACAATTCAGAAAAACTAACTGAAACATTGCAAATAATAATAATAACAGACTAATGTCATTTGCCATGTTCCACACTTATAGTCCCATATCTCTGTTGCTGTTTGTCCTTTGTTTCCAAAAAGAATTGGACCAGTGACATCCTAGGGTGGTGTCTTGATTTGCATGGAATTTGGATTTAAGTGAAGCAGAGTTGCACAGTCATCAGCCTCATTCCCTCTTCCAGTCATCAAAATCCAGTGTTGAGACAAAAGACCGGATAGCTGGTGATGGCCCAGGATGCATTGGATGACTTGGGCATCTTTGATGTTTGACCAAGCCCTAAGTACTCCCCATTACCAGCTTCTGCTGCCTACATTGCCTTTGGAACAAATGGTTCTCATCCATTTATTCCACCGAAGAAGTCTTCACTTGCTTGGAGTAGACATCCCCCAACTCACTGATAGGTTTGAGGCTTGTTGGTTACCCTCAACCTGGTTGAATCCTTCTGCCCAGATGGTTTACTGGCATGGCTGATGTACATGCTATAGCTTAGGGGTGTATGGAGTGTATGGGCTATTCAGGGAGGGCTAGCACCTCTGGTGTGAGGGCCAATTCTATGCAAAATGGCTCCTCCTGGCTGCCCAGAGAGGACTGGCACCTCTGGGATGAGGGCTTGACAAGTCCTTCTTGGGGCTGCTCATCTAGCTGTCACCCAGCTCCCACCTGTGTCTCTACACCTCTGTAGAGATGGGAGGGAAGGTTTTCTTCTATCACTTCTTTGGAGCCACACTTAGTTATTATCATTTCACAGGATTCAGTTTCAGTTCTTTAGTTGATGTAATTGTTCCTTCCATTTACAGTCATTTTATGTATATATGTGTGTGTGTGTGTGTGTGTGTGTGTGTGTGTGTAAAATATCCCCATTCCAATGACTTCAGTTTATGTCAATTCATCTAAGCCTTCTGCTGTATTCATCATATTCATTGCTTCTTACAGCACAGTAGTGTTGCATTACATTACATTTCCCTCTCACCTATACAGTCATTCTCTGAATCAATGGATATCTATTTTGTTTCCCGTTCTTTGCTCAACAAAAGGTGATGCTGAAAGTATTGTGATATTGGTGGATTTTTTTAATAGTTGGCCTCCTCAGGCTATATGTCTAGGAGTGAAATCTCTGGGTCAAAGATTATAGACATTCTAGTCATTCTTTTCACGTGATTCCAAATCTCTTTTCAGAAAGCCGGACTGGTTCATAGCTAGAGCAGCCTATATTTGATCTTGGGGAAATGGGGCGATGCCAGAATTTGTTGCACATGATGAGACCTCTGGTTTAGGAGTATCATTTTGAATGACAAAAAGTCAAAATGACAAATGTTGTTGGGGATGTGAAAAATGGGGACACAACTACTGTTGCTCATACTATGAACTGATTCAATCATTTTGGAGAGCAATTTTAAATTATGCCCAGAGAGCTATAAAACTGCATCCCCTTAAAGCCAGCAATGATATTGCTAGCTCTCTGTCCCAAGGCAATCAGGGGAAAAGATAGTTTGAAAATACATATAGCAGCTTTCTTTGTGGTAGAAATTGAGGGAATGTCCATCAGCTGGGGAATGACTAAACAAATTGTGCTACATGATTATGATGGAATACCACTGCATAGTAGGAAATGATGAACTGGTTAATTTTTTTTAAACTTGGAAAGAATTACATGTGATGATGAAGAATGAAAGAATAGAACCAAGAGAGTATTATACACAGCTATAGATTTAATATTTGAAGAATAATTTGTGAATGTTCACCTCCAGAGAATGAACTGAAAAAATGGGAACATGAAAAACTTAATCTATACATACTGGATTTTTAAAAGGTCTGTTCTTCAAATGATGCCTTCTGTGATGGGGGGAAGAGAGAGAGGAGCTGAGACCTGAAAAAAAATTCTATTTTTTAAATGAATTCATTTCTAAAATAGCACATACAAACAAACAAAATGAATCAAGATACATTTTCCTGAAAGGAAAAAGGAGTATCCTTTTAGCAGCTATCTGGAAAATGGAGGAGAGGAGAGGAGAGGAGAGAAAAGAAGAGGAGAGGAGAGGAGAGGAGAGGAGAGGAGAGGAGAGGAGAGGAGAGGAGAGGAGAGGAGAGGAGAGGAGAGGAGAGGAGAGGAGAGGAGAGGAGAGGAGAAGAGTGGAGAGGAGAGGAGAGAGACCAATTAGGGGGCTGTTGCAATAATTCAGGAAAGATGTGATGAGAGCCTGGACTAAAGTGATGGTGAAAGTGGAGAGATGGGTCAAGATGCAGGAGGGTGTCATGAAGGTAGACTGACAAGACTTGGCAATAAGAGGGAGTCCAAGGAGTTATGAAATTATCTAAACTTAAACTTTCTAAACCTTATGACTCTTTGAAGCACCAAGCACAGAGGGAAGGAATTGAATGTCTACCCTGGACTTCTTCTCTTGGATGTCCCACCAGCATTTCAAACTCAAAATGGATGTCTCTCTCTCTCTCTCTCTCTCTCTCTCTCTCTCTCTCTCTCTCTCTCTCTCTCTCTCTCTCTCTCTCTCTCTCTCTCTCTCTCTCTCTCCCCTCCCTCCCTCCTTCTTATAAGCCAGTGTATCTGGAGGCAAGACAATAGAGCCAAGAGGCCAGAGGTTCAGGCCTCTGCTATTCCCTGTCCCTGGTTTTTGAATCTCAGAAGCCAACAATTCTCTGACCAGAGAGTTTAAGGTATAAGTATGTGTGAGATGGGGAAAAGAAGAGAAGGAAGGGAGTTTGAACAGTTGTGACCAGGACAGGAGACTAAAGGGCCTTTGGCCTGGAGCAGGATGTCCAATCCTGGGTCAAAGGTTGTCCAGGTTTGCGTGAGAAGCTCTTTGGCTAGGATTCCCCAGTATGAGCTCAGATAAATGGAGAGAATCTGATGGGGGAGCAGATCAGGGAGGCATTGGGTGTGGAAGAACAGTGGTGGGGAAGAGAAATATCAGGGAGCCTTTAGTATATGCTGAAGTGGAGGGAGGTGGAGAGGATCCTTTCTACATTTAACCAATTGGCCTCTCCCCACTCTACCCCAACTCCTCCATATTTTCAACAATCCATAACAAAATTGACATTGGCATGCCTAGTACTCATGATGTGGGGATAAGAAGAGAAGATTGTCCCTGAACTTCATCTTTTTTTCATTAAAACAGGATGAGATTTTATTGAGTGCTTTGCTAAAATCTGGATAAATGACATCCCTGGGATTCCTGGGATTCGGTAGTTCAGTAGTGACCCTATGGAAAAGGAAGCTTGATATGCACTGTTCTTGATGAATACATGGGGGTTCTTCACCATCACTGCTTCTCTTTTGGGATGTTCACTAACCACCATTTGAGAGTTCTTTCTAGAACTTTGTCAGGAATTGAAATCAAGCTGATAATTTGTAGATTTCATCCTCTCTTTTTAAAAAATTGAGATAGCAGGGCAGCAAAGGTGGCTTAGTATATAGAGAGCCAGATCTAGAGATGGGAGATCCTGGGATCAAATCTAACTTCAAACACTTCCTAGATATGTGACCCTGGGCAAGTCACTTGACCCCCCCTTACCATTACCTTTCTTTTGCCTTACCATTCTTTTGCCTTGCAACAGATATTTAGTATTGTTTCTAAGACAGAAGGTAAAGGTGTTTTTTTTATTTTATTGATTTTGCATTGTCCTTCAATTGTGCAGTGACCATTCAATTCTTCACAGTTTTTCAAAGATCATGGAGCCATCAGCTCTACCAATTTTTTACAGTACTCTCCAATGTTCTGCATCTGTCTCTGATGACCTGGGCTTCTCTAGGTTGCCTGTGTGACCCTTTATTATCTTCCTATTTCTCTTAGGCATCAACTCTCTGTTTTCAATTCTTGTTCTGTCTTTTCTAGTTAAAGCCAATAAGAGCTGAGCATGTCTACCTTATCTTTGTTGCTGGTTATCATTGTCCCATTGACCTGGATCAATAGTCCTAACTCTTTCCTGTTTTTTATCTTGCTTCCATAAGTATTTGTTAAACCCTTTTTTGTTCTTGATTTTCCTCACCAGTTTTCACTCATACTGAGCTAAAATGCTCCTAATATGGTTCTTTTTTAGATTAAATTTTACTTTTAATTGTCAAGCATTTATTATCCTCTCCACCCCAAGGAAAAATAAACTCTTCATAACAAATATGCATGTCTTCAATATATTTCTTCAATATACAATACTTCCATAGTGACCAAGTCCAAAAATATGTGTCTCATTTTGCATAATAGTCCATCACCACTCTGTCAGGAGATGGGTAGCATTCTTCATCCTAATAATGAAAAGAGCTACAATTTTATAGAAGCTCTTTATAAATATTATCTCATTTGCTCATCAAAATAACCCTGAGAAGTAATATTATTATACTCATTTTATACTTAAGAAAACTGAGGCCAATACCACTGCTAGGTTTATACCTCAAAGAGATAATGAGGAAAAAGACTTGTACACAAATATTCATAGCTGGGTTCTTTGTGGTGGCCAAAAATTGGAAAATGAGGGGATGCCCTTCAATTGGAGAATGGCTGAACAAATTATGGTATATGTTGGTGATGGAATACTATTGTGCTAAAAGGAATAATAAAATGGAGGAGTTCCATGGAGACTGGAACAACCTCCAGGACGTGATGCAGAGCGAGAGGAGCAGAACCAGTAAAACATTGTACACAGAGACCGATACACTGTGGTACAATCAAATGTAATGGACTTCTCCATTAGTGGCAATGCAGTGACCCTGAACAACCTGAAGGGATCTATGAGAAAGCACACTATCCACATTCAGAGGAAAAACTGTGCAAGTAGAAAAACAGAAGAAAAACAACTGCTTGGTCACATGGGTCAATGGGGATATGTCTGGGAAAGTAGACTCTAAATGATCACCCTGGTGCAAATATCAATAATGTGGAAATAGGTCTTGATCAATGACATATGTAAAACCCAGTGGAATTGCACATTGGCTATGGGGAGGAGGGGAGGAAAGAACATGAATCTTGTAACCATGGAAAAAATCTTCTAAACTAATTAATTAAATAAAATTTTCCAAATTAAAAAAAAAAGAGAGAGAAAACTGAGGCCAAAGACAGGTTAAGCAATCTGTCTAGGGTAACACAGCTAGTTAGTGTCTATGGCCAGATTTGAGCTGAGATCTTCCTGATTCTATCCACTGGACCATCTAGTTACCTGGCACTGCTGTTAGGAAGCTGCATAATGCTTTTTTGTTTGTCTGCCCTTGTTTCCATCTTCTGAATATGTATTTTTAAAAATTAACATCCTGGGGGCAGCTGGGTGGCTCAGGCCCAGAGATGGGAGGTCCTGGGTTCAAATTTGACCTCAGATACTTCCCAGCTATGTGACCCTGGGCAAGTCACTTCACCTCCATTACCTAGCCCTTACCTCTCTTCTGCCTTGGAACCAAGACACAGTATTGATTCCAAGAAGGAAGGTGAGGGTTTTTTTTTTTCAATCTAACATGCTTCTGTCACAGCATGAGAAATATGGAAATATATATTGCGTGAAAGCACTGCTAGAATCTATGATAACTTACCACCTCAGAAAATGGGGAAGGAGGAAAGAAAGAAAAGAATATGAATTGCAAAATGGCAGAAAACAAGTGTCAAGAATTGTTGAAAAAAAAGGTGCATACCTACATCATCATTCTATGGCAAAAAAGTAGTTACATTTTCCTCAGTGGGTCCAGTACCCCATTCTTCAGAAAAAGTCTCATATCTGTTACTTAATTCCCAGAGTTTCGAAGTCCTTCTTCCCTTTTATTTTTGTGTAATCTCTTCTTCTTTCCCCTTATTCCCCTCACTGCCATGCTTACTCCCCTAACTCCTATTTGAAATTAGCAGGAAGGGGCCAGTGGGTTCTAGGAGGAAAATCATGAGGATCTGGTATATTTCTAGCACTGTCAGTCATGAATCCCTGCCAATGTTGTTTCCATTGGTTATCAACCAAAAGCCTCCATTAGCTACTTTTTAAAGTACTTTTTAAAATTGAATTTTATTTTCAGCTCCAAATTTGCTCTTCCCTAATCCCTCCTTACTGAAAAAAGCAAGAAAAAATAAAACCTGTTACAAACACACACACATATATATATTTATTTATTTAATCAAAACAAATCCCCACATTAGTTGCGTTAAAAATAGACGCCTCAATCTGTACTCTGAAGCTGTCACCTTCCTATCCTGAGATGAGCAGCGTGTTTTATCATGCATCCTTTGATGCTTTTTTTGCTCATTTTATTGATCAGAGTTCTTACGTCTTTCAAAGTTGTTTGTCTTTACAATTTGATTAGCTTTTAGAAAAAGATATGTACTAACGCAGTTTAATAAGAATTTGTATTCTCTCCCTCCACCCCCTGCACGATGAGGTAGAGGACACAGGTGGTGAAGGGGCATTTCCCAAGTCTTGGCCTCAAGACTTTTTCTTCCTTTTTCTAGTCCTCATGAAGGTGTAGTTCTCTGCTGAATTCTGAAGACTGGTCAATTTCAGGAACCCACAGCCAGAATTCTCTCTACTATGAGGGTGGTGGCAAATCACATTCTTTGAAGCTGTCTCCTCTCTCAGGTGGCTGTCCTCTTGTTGCTTCTGTGCCTGTGTCTGTCTGTATTTCTCTTCAGTGGGTCTCTCTGTTCTAGGTTAAATGTATTATCTTTTATTGGCCTCTTCTAATGACCTAGTTAGTAGAAGGGAGAAGATGAGAGAAAAGAAGAAACTCTCCCCTCTCCTCAAGAGCAGTTCTGTTGAAAGGCTTGGCTTGATTTGGAATCTTTAATTCAAGAAGTGAAATTTTATATCCCTGGGACAGACCCCTCTAACCTAAGCTCATCAAAGTAGCAATGATTAAATATGTAATTTCAAAAGGTGTGACTGACTCTCTCAACCAATCACATTTCTTCTTCTTATCTAAAAAAAATCACATCTTGTAAAGAGATCACACTTATAATTTAGGAAAATATATATAATATATATACAGACTTACACACATATCATCAAATCTATTTGTTGATTGAGTGATTGAGGTGAAAGAAGAACCCCCAGTTTTCCATCTTTGTGACTTTCTTCCGCACTCCAATTTCCTGAAATAAATAAATCCCTTTTCTTCTTTGTTTTCACATTGAAGCTCTGCTACTTTTAAAAAGTGTAACAGGAACTTGGCTAATGGGAACGCAGTCCCTAAAGCATATGCAACATGCTCTGCCTGCTGCTAGTTTCTGTGGAAGTCTGGGTAGCCTGTTTCTGGAAAAGTGAAATGATATGTAATATAACAGAAAGATCCTGCTTCTCAAGTCAGATCATTGGCAGGTATGCTTTCTGTTTCTGTTCCCCTTAACTTGGGAAGAGTGGTCTTTTTGATTATCTGGTAAACTAGAACTGAAAGGTAAATAAAAGATTCTCATGAGAGGAACACACTATCTTTGTTCACTGAAATTGGGAGAAGACACTATAAATCTCTGAGCCAGGCAGCAGTATTTTGAAAAGGATTTCTTTTTCTATTGCCCACTCTAGTTTTCTTTATTGAAATATAGAAATGCTGGTGATTTTTTTTTTATATTTTATTTGATCATTTCCAAGCATTATTCATTAAAAACATAGATCATTTTCTTTGCCTCCCCCCCACCCCCCATAGCTGACGCGTAAATCCACTGGGCATTACATGTTTTCTTGATTCGAACCCATTTCCATGTTGATAATATTTGCATTAGAGTGTTCATTTAGATTCTCTCCTCTGTCATGTCCCCTCAACCGCTGTATTCAGGCAGTTGCTTTTCCTCAGTGTTTCTACTCCCACAGTTTATCCTCTGCTTATGAATGGTGTTTTTTTTCTCCTAGATCCCTGCAAATTGTTCAGGGACATTACACCGCCACTAATGGAGAAGTCCATTACGTTCGATTATACCACAGTGTATCAGTCTCTGTGTACAATGTTCTCCTGGTTCTGCTCCTCTCGCTCTGCATCACTTCCTGGAGGTTGTTCCAGTCTCCATGGAACTCCTCCATTTTATTATTCCTTTTATGCTGGTGATTTTTGTGGATTTACCTGGTAAAATTTAGCTGATTCTCTGGGATTTTCTAATTAAACTATGGAGAGAGAGAGAGAGAGAGAGAGAGAGAGAGAGAGAGAGAGAGAGAGAGAGAGAGAGAGAGAAAGAGAGAGAGAGAAAGAAAGAGAGAGAGAGAAAGAAAGAAAGAGAGAGAGAGAAAGAAAGAAAGAAAGAAAGAAAGAAAGAAAGAAAGAAAGAAAGAAAGAAAGAAAGAAAGAAAGAAAGAAAGAAAGAAAGAAAGAAAGAAAGAAAGAAAGAAAGAAAGAGAGAAAGAAAGAAAGAAAGAAAGAGAGAAAGAAAGAGAGAGAGAGAGAGAGAGAGAGAGAGAGAGAGAGAGAGAGAGAGAGAGAGAGAGAGAGAGAGAGAGAGAGAGAGAATTCTCTTGTCTTATTGCCATTACTTGCCTTTTTAGAACACTATTAAATTGGAGAAAATAATGCTGGGGAGAGGAAGCATCCTTGCTTTACCCTTGTAGGTACTGTGAAATTTTCTAGAATTTCTCTATTGCAAATAATGTTAGCTCTTGGTTTAAGAGATATAACTTTATTATATAAAACATTTTTTAAAATGATCCTCCTTTGAATGTCTTTTTAAGGACTTTTGGGAGAAATTATTGCTGTTTTATCAACATCAATGGTTTTTTCTGTATCTATTTATACAATAAAGTTTTGGGTTTTTAAGATATTTTTATTTTTTACCAATTACATGTATTATCAAATTTCCATATAAGTTTTCTTAAGTTATATGACCAAATTTATCTCCCCTTCCCTTCCCCCTCTTGGTGCTGGCAGGTGATTTGATCTGGCATATACAAGTATTATCATGCAAAATATATTTCCATATTATTAATTTTTATAAAGGAGTAATCTTATGAAACCAAAACCCCAAAACATAAACTCAAATAAATAAGCATTCTGGCGCTAACAGTTCCTTCTCTGGAGGTAGACAGCATTTTTTTTCATAAGTCCCTCAGAATTGTTCTGAATTGGGGACAGCTGGGTGGTTCAGTGGATTGAGAGTCAGGCCTAGAGATGGGAGGTCCTAGGTTCAAATCTGGCCTCAGACACTTCCCAGCTGTGTGACCCTGGGCAAGTCACTTGACCCCCATTGCCTAGCCCTTTCCTCTCTTCTTCCTTGGAGCCAATACACAGTATTGACTCCAAGACAGAAGGTAAGGGTTTAAAAAAAAAAGAATTGTTCTGGATCATTGTATTGCCAATAACAGCTGAGTATCACAGTTGATCATTTCACAATATTGCTGTTACTGTGTACAGTATTTTCCTGGTTCTGCTTATTTCACTCAGGATCAGTCCATGGAGGGCTTTCTAGATCTTTCTGAAATCATCCTGCTTATCATTTCATAGAGCACAATAGTATTCCATCACCATCATATACCATAATTTGTTCAGCCATTCCCCAATTGATGGATAGCCCTTTAGCTTCTAATTCTTTGCCACCACAAAAAGAGCAGCTATAAATATTTTTGTACAAACAGGTCCATTCCCATTTTGGGGGGTATCTCTTTGGGATATAGACCTAGTAGTAGTATTTCTGAATCAAAGGATATGCATTCTTTTATAGCCCTTTGGGCATAATTACAAATTGCCCTCCAGAGTGGTTGGATCAATTCACATTAGTGTCACAATTTTGTCACATCCTCCTCAACGTTTATCATTTTTCTTCCCTCTCATATTGGCCAATCTGATAGGTGTGAGGTGGCACCTTAGAGTTGTTTTATTTGCATTTATCTGATCAAGAAGGATTTAGAACATTTTTTTCATGGGATTATTGATATTTTTTATTTCTTCACCTGAAAACTGCTTATTCATATCCTTTGACCATTTGTCAATTGAGGAATGACTTGTATTCTTATAAAGTTGATTTAGTTCTTTGGATCTTTGAGAAATGAGTGTTCTGTCAGAGAAATTTGCTATAAAAATTTTCCCAGTTGGCTGTTTTTCTTCTATTCTTGATTGCTTTGGTTTTGTTTATACAAAACCTTTTAAATTTAATATAATACAAATTATTAATTTCTCAACTTGTAATGTTTTCTGTCTCATGTGTGTTCATAAATTCTTCTCTTCTCCACAGATCTAACAGACAAACTATTCTATGTTCCCCTAATTTATTATACTATCACCCTTTATGTCTAAATCATATATCCATTTTGAGCTTATCATGGTAAAGGGTATGAGATATTGATCTATATGTAATTTTTGCCATACTGTTTTCTTCCCAGCAGTTGTTTTTGTTTCTAATGGGATTTTGTTCATTGGTTTCCTAACGTCCAAATTATCTTTATGAAGAATTTTTGGATGTATTACTTTTTTGCTCTTTGTAATTTTGCTAGAATTTTATTTAAAACATTTATATCAATATTCAATAAAAATATTAATTTATAGTCCTCTTTCCCTGATTTATCTTTCCATGGTTTAAGTATTATATTTGGTTTTTTAAGAGTGTAATACTATAATATGCTTTCTTTCTCAATTATTTAAAATAATTTGAGCAGCTTAGGCATTAATTTCTCTTTAAACATTTGATAGTGAACCTATCGATAATAATAGTGATGATGGTGGTGGTAGTACTGATGATATATTTAGGTAAGATTTACAAAGGATTTTAGAAGTATTAACTCATTCTGTCTATACAATAGCCCTTAGAGGTAGGTGCAATTATTTTCCCTCTTTTAGAGAGGAGGAGACTGAGATAGGCAGAAGTTAAATGATTTGCCTAGGTTAATAAAGTTAGTAAGTATCTGAGACTGGATTTAAATTTTCTTGCTTTAAGACAAATTAAATTAAGACAAATATTTTCTTTTTGTTGTCAATATTTGTTGTTAATTTTTTAAATTTTTATTAGGTTAGTTTAAATGTATCAATTTTGTTCTTGTTTCTAGAGAACTAGCTTTTAGTATTTTTTTTATTTTATAATCTTTTGTATTTTCCATTTCATATTTCTTCTTTACTTTTGAGAATTTTTCTTGTTGTGCTTATAGTAGATTGGTTTATTTGCTGATTTCTTTAGTTTTTCAGATGGTGAATTCAGTGAACACAATCTTCTTTTTCTATTTTAATACATGTTTTCAAATAATACTTTTTCCTCCAAGGACTATTTTAGCTTCATTGCCAAAATTTCTTCTCAATGTTGTGGGAACACACCCCAAAGTTTGTAGCAGGGTCTCACTTCAAGAATGGGAGACTCAAAATTCTGATCCATCCAGAAGTATGAAAGAATTTTATTTAAAGAAAAAAGGGGTTTGGGCTGGTGAAATGGCCTAGGAGCTAGTAGAGTTGCATCAAGGCTGTTAGAATACCCTTGAGACTGCTGGAATAGCCCTAGGACTGGCAGAAGAACCCTGAAACTGATAGAGTAGCCCAAGCTGTGGATCAGAGTTTGCACATTTATTGAGTCTGGGGACTTGTCACCACCCATACCAGGAAAATCTCCACCTTTTCTCATAAGGTGGGCATCACAGACTGAAAACCAGGTAAGATGAGCATTGAGAAAGTGGGTCCAAATCCAGATAGAGGAGTGGTTTTGGAACTGGCACATCACAGGTGATCTTGAGGACTCTAGAAAGGGAATAAGAAGTATGCCCAAGTTTGGGGGATTCCCTTGGACATGTCCCATGTGTCCCTCCATTGCCCCACCTACCATCATTTGTCACTGTAGGAGATGTCTTACTGCCCTTCTGGAATGCCTTTATCAAAGATAGGAACATAGTGCAATAGACAAACACTGTGGGTAATTAATAATACCTAACAGTTCAGAACTAAGGTAAACACAGAACAATATCAGTGATTAATAACACAGAACAGCACAAAACTGGAGTACAGAATAAAGCAGCATAGAACCAGTACAGGTCATTAACAATACAGAATGGTTAACTGATTAATACAGGTTTTTCAATTCATGCTTGACTAATACTGAAACTAGTGAGAAATACAAGATTTTAGAACATAAGACTCACTGCCCATTGCCCACCTCCATCATCAATACCACTGTTTTCTTCAAAAAGTTGTTAAACATTGCTATGGTTTTTTCTTTGATTGATGATATCACTATTAAGTCTCCACTTCTTGTTTCTATCTTTTGCTCATGTTCCCTATTTTGGTATGTAAGAATATGTTTAATATTTCTGGCTTTGTGCATTAATTTGCAATTTCCATGATCCCCTACTATCCAGTCTATTTTTATAAAGGTATTATATGATGCTTAGAAATATATATTTAGGGGGCAGCTGGGTAGCTCAGTGGATTGAGAGCTAGCCCTAGAGACGGGTGGTCCTAGGTTCAAATCTGGCCTCAGACACTTCCCAGCTGTGTGACCCTGGGCAAGTCACTTGACCCCCATTGCCTAGCCCTTACCACTCTTCTGCCTTGGAGCCAATATACAGTATTGACTCTAAGACAGAAGGTAAGGGTTTAAAATATATATATATATATATATATATATATATATATATATATATATATATATATATATATATATATATATATATATATATTTAACATTCAGATGTCACAAATTTTTCTGCCATACTTTTTTAGCAATCTCTTTAGATCTATGTTTTTCCTTTTATTTAGTTCTCTGTATTTGTCTGGGTCTGAGGAAAGAATGTTAAAGGCACCCACAATTTTGTTACTATCTTTACCTTTTTGCAATTCAATTATCCTTTGTGAAAATGCCATAAAATATTATTTTAGTAATGATATAGTTTCATAGTTTTTATGATGTATTTTAGAATATGTTCCCTATTTATCTCTCTTAACATTGTAAATCTTTATTTTCTCTTTGTGGGTTAATTACAACTTTAAATAATTTGTACTTACTTTATGATTAGTAAATTTTATTCCAGCTTGTCATTCTAATTCTACATGGTATTATTTATTACACGTTACTTGCATATAGAAAATTGTTGGCTTTGTTTTCTTATAAATTCTTATATTCTCATTGGTTTATTATACTGTTTAGTCAATTCACATTTAAGTTTATGATTTTTTTTAAAATCATAAGGCTCTTTTATTAAGTTAACAAATACTACTAAATTCTTTAACTGACAGCAGATCAAAGCCCAAGGAAACAAACTATTTTGTCCTCAGTTAAGCTTAGCATTCCAAACTCATCAGAATCTGAATAGGTACATAATTTTTCTTATAAAATAAGTGATATTCTTAAATGATGAAAGTAAGTTTATGATGATTAAGTTTGAGTTTTCCTTCATTTTTTCCTTTTGTATTGATATTTGACATTTTTCTCCTTTAAATCAGTACTTTATCTCTTTGATTAATTTTTCTCATACCATCTTCTTGTTTCTTTATTTACAAGTCCTCCGCACTCCCGTAATCATAAAATTTGGGCTGTGCTATCCCAAGTTCATTCAATTTACTTACATTTTCATTTTTTTCTCTTTTTTTATTCATTTATTTCCCTACTCTATTGACTTTTCACTTCCATTAACTTTGATGAACATATAGTTAAAATTATCCCCTTCCAACCACTTAGCTTTGCTAGCATTACTTTGTGATGCCTTTTTCTAAGAAGTTTTTATTTGCTTTGTCCTTATTTCTCTGCCCTTCTAGTCTTTTCTGAATTCTACTCTCCCCTTAATGGATTGTACTCAATCTATCAATCAACAGCATTTATGAAGCCTTTAAGTGCTAGGCACCAGAGTCAAAGTTGAAAAAAAATCCTCTCAGAAAGCTTATTTTCTCTCAAGGAAACCATATGTACACATGTAAGTATATTCAGAATAAATGTGAAATAAATACAAGGTAGTTGAACATAAGGTATTTAACAAGGGAGGGCAGGCAGATGGTGCTGTGGATGGAATGCCAAGCCTGGAGTCATAATTCTGAGTTCAAATCTAACCTGAAACTTATTTACTGTGTGACCCTAGGCAAATCACTTAACCCCCATTGCCTAGCCCTTACTGTTCTCCTGCCTTGGAACCAATATACAATATTGATTCTAAGACAGAAGGTAAGGGTTTTAATTGAAAAAAAAAAAGAAGATGACCAATGGAGCAGCTAAGTAGCACAATGGAAAAGAGCTCCAGATCTAGAGTCAAGAGAACCTGGATTCAATTCTAGCCTCATGCTCTTCCTAGATGTGTGACCATGGGCAAGTCAATTAACCCCCATTGCCTAGCTCTTACTACTTTCTGAAGAAAGAAAGAAAGAAAGAAAGAAAGAAAGAAAAGAAAGAAAGAAAGAAAGAAAGAAAGAGAAAGAAAGAAAGAAAGAAAGAAAGAAAGAAAGAAAGAAAGAAAGAAAGAAAGAAAGAAAGAAAGAAAGAAAGAAAGAAAGAAGAGAAGAAAGGAAGAAAGAAGAAGAAGAAGGAAGAAAGGAAGAAAGGAAGAAAGGAAGAAAGGAAGAAAGGAAGAAAGAAGAAAGAAGAAGAAAGAAGAAAGAAAGAAGAAGAAAGAAAGAAAGAGAAGAAGAAAGAAAGAAGAAAGAAAGAAGAAAGAAAGAAAGAAGAAAGAAAGAAAGAAAGAAAGAAAGAAAGAAAGAAAGAAAGAAAGAAGAAAGAAAGAAAGAAAAGAAAAGAGAAGAAAGAAAGAAAGAAAGAAAGAAAGAAAAGAAAGAAGAAAGAAGAAAGAAGGAGAAGAGAAGAAGGAAGAAGGAGAAGAAGAAGAAAGAAGAAGAAAGAAAGAAAGAAAGAAAGAAAGAAAGAAAGAAAGAAAGAAAGAAAGAAAGAAAGAAAGAAAGAGAAAGAAAGAAGAAGAAAAGAAAGAAAGAAGAAGAAAGAAGGAAGAAAGGAAGGAAGAAGAAGAAGAATGAAAGAAGAAGAAAGAAAGAAAGAAAAAGAAAGAAAGAAAGAAAGAAAGAAAGAAAGAAAGAAAGAAAGAAAGAAAGAGAAGAAAGAAAGAAAGAAAAGAAGAAAGAAAAGAAGAAAGAAAGAAAGAAAGAAAGAAAGAAAGAGAAGGAAGAAGGAAGAAAGAAGAAAGAAGAAAGAAAGAAAGGAAGAAGAAAGTTATTTTGGTTTGTGGAGGGAGGACTATACAGAAAGTCTCTGAAGAAATCAGAAGGCAGAACCAAAGAAACTAAAGTTCACAAAGAGGGGAAAAAATAGTTGCTGGCACTCAAATTGTCCATATTACACAATAAAGTGTTTTATAAACAACTCAAGTTCTCTCACACGCGAGGATTAATCATTAGAAGATTAAAGAGATTAAAGGTCTATCAGTTGAGTCCTTTATTTACTGAGTTAGTGACATTTGGAGTGAGTAAGACCTTTGAAGGCCTTTGTTATTTAGTCTTCAGTCATATCCGACTCTTCATGACCCCATGGACCAACTGTCCATGAGGTTTTCTTGGCAAAGATACTGGCATGGTTTGCTAGTTTCTTCTCTGAGGATCACCTTTTGTCAGTACTTCCACTGTGACCTGTCTTGAGTAACTGCACAGCAGAGCAAGCCCATCACCACAACAAGGCAGGGTGAAAGCCTCATATAATAGTGATAATAAAGATTGAAATAATAATAACTTACATTTATCTAGCATTTTAAGGATTGTGAAAAACTTTATGAACATTATTTCATTTGGTTCTCATGTACCAAATCTCTTCTTTGCATTCAAAACAACCCTGTGAGGTTGGTATTATGTATATTATTACACTCGTTTTATAGATGATAAAATAGAGGCTTCATTTGAAAGGTAAAGTGACTCATCTGTGGCTTTAAGTGCCCCATGGAGGATCCGAACCCAAGTCTCTCCAGAATCTGAGTCCAGTGTTCATGGGACACATGGAACTGACAAGAAAAACCTTGGTATGACTGAGTGAGAGGAGTGTTTATGTGTATGTCAGGAGAGACCAAAGGGATTCTTCCTTTTAGTTATTCTGGACTGGGAGAGGAGATAAAGGGGAGACCAGTTTTATAAGGAGGAAGATGCAACCAAAGAGAAATCATTTTAGGAGCTTAATTGCCATGCATGATAATAAGGAATTATTCCTGGGGGAGGCACGGATGGTGAGGTCTTTCTTAGGGACAATGGGGGTAGACTGGCCTTAGAAGAGGAGGGAAGCAGGAATCAAAGGATTGACTACCCTGTGCCAGGCTAAGCCCTGGGGCCACAAAAAGGCAAAAACCATGTGGCTGGCTCAGAAAGCTCAAGCCTAAAGGGGGAGATAGCCGGCAAACATCCACATGCATATCTATTTTATGAGAAATATACAAGGAGGTCTTTGGTCACTGACCCACGGCTAGCCTAAGCTAATAAATCAATTGTGCACAGAGGGAAATAGACATGGAAGGTAATCTCAGAGTAAAGGTATGATTAGTGAGGGTAGAAGGGAGACTAGCAGAAGATGGCATTTGAACTGAACCTTATAGAAATTCAGGGGAGCCTGAGGATAAAGGTGACAAGGAAGTATATCCCAGGCAGAGGAGAACAGCTGGTGAAAAGAGAGGAGAGTTCAGAAATGGAGTGTTATGTGTGAGGAAGCCCAAGTATGGGAACCCCATTGTAGCTGAATCAAAGAGTAAGGGGGAGGAATGATGTGTAAGAAGACTAGAAAGCTAAAAAGGAGTCACGGTATGAAGAGCTTTAAGAGTTAAACACAAAGGGGGGCAACTAGGTGGCTCAGTGAACAAAGAGCCAAGTCTGGAGATGGGAGGTCCTGGATTCAAATTTGACCTCAGATACTTCCTAGCTGTGTGACCCTGGGCTAGTCACTTAATCCCCATTGCCTAGCCCTTACTGTTCTTCTGTCATGTAACCAATACATGTATTGATTCTAAGACAGAAGATAAGAGTTAAAAAAAAAAGTTCAATGCAAATTAAAAAATATGAAGGTGGAAACAAGAAGATTTGGCAAGATTAGGCTCAGAACCACTCCAGTGATTTCCTGTTACCTCTGGAATCAAATATAAACATCTTCCATTTTTCTTTCAAAGTTCTTTATAGTTTGGTCCCTTCCTCCCTTTACTCCCTCCATCTACTTTGTGATCCAGGAGAGAGAAGTGTCACAAAACCTACTGAGGAGAGAGAATCAAGGCAAAGAGGGCAAGCAACAGTGTCAAAGGCTGCAGAGAAGTTAAGAATCCTAAGGACCTGGAAAAGGCCAGTAGAGTTGGCAAGTGCGAGGTATTGGTGACTTTTATTTTATTTTATTTTATTCATTTAAAGGATGAAGTCGGAAAGCCAATCCACAGACAATTTAGAAGAGGGTGAGAAAAGAGAACACGTGGGCCCTGGTGATATATAACTTTCTCAAGGAATTTTGCCACAAAAGGGAGGAGAAATATATAATAGCTAGCGGGAATCGTTGTATCCACTGAGGGTTGTTGGGTTTCTTGTTTTGCTTCATTTTTTTAAGGAGAAGGGAGATGCAAGAATATTTACAGGCAGCAAGGAAATAGTCAGGAATTAGGTAGAAAATAAATGAGAGAATGGGCATGATAGAGAGAGCAATTTTCTGGAGAATTCAGGATGAAACAGGACCGTTTGTGCATGGAGCGGGGTTTCTTTTGGCCAAGGAGAAGGGCAGTCTCTGAGTGAGAGAGGGGTGAGGGAAAAGATTTACTCTTACCTTTTCTGCCTTAAGCCAGCCTTTATGTGGGTGTTCAAGGACTGGCACCTCTGGTGTGAGGGCTTGCTGAGCCCTTTTCAGGGCTGCTTATTCACCCACAGCATTATTCTGATCAGGGGTCCATAGGTTTCACCACACTGCCATGGGGACTCAAGACACTGGAAATCTATTAAGAACCCCTACCTTAGATTGGAAGTTCCTCCAGGGGAAGGGATTGGCTTATCTTATCCACCTTTATGTTTTCTCCAGTACCCAGTGCAATGGCTACCTTAGAGCAGGAGTTTTAAGAACTGATGGCTGGCTTATCATTCCATTTCCCTCTCCAAGGCAGCCAGAGGAGGCTCAATGTCTCTGGAATTTACTCCAACCTAGACCCAGAGAGGCAAAGGGATATTCATCCCCTCCAATCCAACATCCCTCTTGGCCCTGGACCTTGTCTCAGGCTCTATTTCCAGGGAGGAGTTAAGGGCTCACATCCAAGTTTAGGTCATTTCTAGTTGGCTGATATTCTGGGATCACCTAAGGGCCCTTTAGGGGGTAACTAGGGAGGAGGAGCTATATAAAAGATGGCCCATGTTCACCTACTGGGCTGAAGAGCCTCCAGAGCAGCTTCTTCCAATCCCAGGGGTCTCCACACACTCAGACTACACAGGTAACTTCCTTTGGCATTTCCTCAAGCTCTGGGGATCCCTCACTTCTAAGACTTTCATCACAAGGGACACTGAGTTCTAGTAGTTAAGACAAGGACTATGTGTGTGTGCGCGTGTGCGTGTGTGAGTGAGTGTGTGTGTGTGTGTGTGTGTGTGTGTGTGAGAGAGAGAGAGAGAGAGAGAGAGAGAGAGAGAGAGAGAGAGAGAGAATACTAGGAGGACTGAGACCTGGCTTCTACATCTGACTGTACCACTCATTCAGTGTATAACTGAATAAATTTTGAACCTGTCTAGGTCTCACTTTCCTCCTCTGAAAAATAAGAGATTAGCTTAGATTTGGAATTCTTAACTTGGGAGTCCCCATGCCCAGAGAAAACATTGAGAGGGAGGTGAATTTGGATGGAAATAAGAAATACGTCTTTATTTGCACTAACTTTGGACTAAAATTTAGCATTTCCTTTAATTATTTAAAACCATGAATTTGAGAACAAGCCCATAAGTATTTTAGTGTGCCAAAGTAGTTTATGAACTGAAAAAGGCTAAGAACTTCTGGAACTGGTTTTTAGTCCCTTCCAGGTCTAATATTCCTTGATCTGTCTGTGGGAAGGGAAGGATGGCACCTGAAGACCTCTCCACTTGCCCCTAAAGTTGAGAAGCCTTAGCCTAAGTGCAGGATTGAAAGCTGTGTCCTATTCATTGTCCCAGGGCCCCCCGCCTGCTATTAGTCTAGTATTCAGTCCTCACCTTTGGAAGCAGGTATTTTGATAATACTGATCCTGGAGAAAATGTTTTCTGTCCACCTTTTCCTTGGCTGTACTCAGGATTCAATGCTCCCACTCATAGATCTTCATTCTCTCAATACTGGAAATGTTTCACTACAATATTTGGGTCTGTTGGGGTCCAGTCTCTCTTGGGAGATCTATGGCTCTTTCCATAGACTGTCCTATGAGTGGTCTCCTGGAGGATCCTAACCCTGATCATGATTCTCCCCCAAATTCCCTCTCACTTCTTCCTTTTATTTCCATTTAGACAGTGAAAATGGTATCAAGCTTGTTGGCTTCCATCTCTATTTCGGAGCTGCTCTTGGCTTCTGTTATCTTCTGCCTGGTCTTCTGGGTCACTAGGTCTTCCCATCAAAGGGTACCTAAGGGACTCAAAAGCCCACCTGGACCCTGGGCTTGGCCTCTGTTTGGTAATGTATGGACTCTGGGGAAGAATCCCCACTTGACCTTAGCCCAACTGAGTGAGAAGTATGGGGATGTGATGAAGATTCATATTGGTTCTACCCCTGTGATTGTGCTGAGTGGCCTGGAAACCATCCGGCAGGCCCTGGTGAAGCAGGGGGAGGACTTCAAGGGGAGACCTGACCTTTACAGCTCCACCTTTGTTGCAGATGGTTACAGCCTGGCCTTCAACCCCGACTCAGGGGAAGTATGGGCAGTTCGGAGGAAGCTGGCCCAGAATGCTCTTAATACCTTCTCTGTGTCCTCTTCTCCATCCTCTTCCTCCTGCTACCTGGAGGAGCATGTGAACAAGGAGGTTAAACATTTGATCCAGAAATTCCAGGAGCTGATGGAGGGGGTAGGATGCTTTGACCCCTACAGGCATATAGTAGCATCTGTGGCCAACGTCATCAGTGCCATGTGTTTTAGCCAACGCTATGAGGACCACAAGAACCCAGAATTTACGACTCTTATTAACGCAAGCCATGAGTTTGTTGAGAGTGCCACCTCAGGCAACCCAGTTGACTTCTTCCCCATCCTTCGCTACATCCCAAATCCTCAGTTGCAGAGGTTCAAAGAGTTCAACCAGAGGTTCCTAAAATTCTTGCAGAATACCATTCGTGAGCATCACAAGGCCTTTGATGAGGTAATTCACCTGTGAGTTTTGGTCCCTCGCCCTCCCTAGAGTAGAAGTCTTTGCAGATAGGAGTATTGGGCTTGGAGTCAGGAAGGTCTGAATTAAAATCTAGCCTTGGCTACTACTTCCCAGGGTTTTTATAAGCTCAAATGAGATAAGATATGGAAAGCACTTTGCAAACCTAAAAAGGTTATGCCAGTTAGTGTCATTTTTAGTCTTCGCTGGTGGCTTCTAACCAGGCAAAGAATAACTGACCATTACTGAGTTTACACACATATTCTTTCTTATCTGACCTTCACTACCCTGTGAGGTAAACATAATTATCTCTCATAATTATATAATCATCACTTTCTCTATAAAAATATCTTTTACAAGAGAGTAAGCTGAGGTACAAAGAATCCAGGTGAAACTTGCCTTGATCACACAACTAGTAGGGTGAAGACCTCAGATCCCAACCCAGGTCCTCTGATTCTAAATCCAAAGCTTTCCCCCTTAGATCCCAGGAATCTCCACTAGCATGGGGACAGAAGCAAAGCTGGTGGCAGATGGTCCCAAAAAAGCCTTGGGATGGGAGTCAAGCGTCTTGGAATTTAGTCACAGAATCATAGACTCATTCAATTTAGAGGGTATTTGGTTGTGGTGGTGGTGGTTGTTTTCTCACATGACCATTGCTTTATAATTAATCTTAATTAATACATTTAATTAAATTTTATAAAGTAAAAATCTACTTTCTCTCCTTCCCACTTCCCTTTTCACATAAAGGGGAAAAAAACCCAGAACTCCAGAAACAAACATGCACAATTAAGCAAAACAAATTCCCATACTGGTCATGTAAAAAAAAAAAAGACTATGTTAGAATCTGCACTCTAAGCCCATCAGTTTTCCATCAAAGGTAGATAGAATGTTTCTTCATGAGACCTCTGGGATAGAAAGGTACTTTGAAGTCATTTTGTTCAAGCTCCTTGTTTTAACACAAGGGGAAACTGAGGCTTAAAGGGAAAGAAAGATCTTACTCAGTCACCTAGATAGTTTTCTGGTCTCTTGATCTCCTGGTCCAGCACTCTTTTCATAGCACCCTGCCTGCTAACTCTTCCACTGCCTAGCTTTGTAACCCAGAGATGCTCACTTTTCATGTCTGGATCTCAGTTTCCTTGTCTTTGAAATGACATAACTTACTCCTGCCCTATCTATTTCATATGAAAGTTTTGAGAGTAATACAAGACAAGGGAGGTGGAGAAGTATATGATATTATGTACAAATCAGGGGTAATTATGAGTGCTCATTGTTTACCCACTGAAACATTATATCTAAAAAGTTCATTGTCTTCTTTGGGAGGTAGAGAGGGAAGTTGGTGTTAGTTTTCATCTATGTTCCCAACAACCCTTTCTTGGCCCTGAAACAGAATCCCTATAGGGTAACAATACTAAAGTACATTCCAGAAAGAAATGCCAGTAGATTTCCAGAACATACATATGGTCCCTTTGCCTGGCCTAGATGTGAGCTGCCCTGTTACTATCTCCATGAATGGGGCTTTTCTTGGGGAAGGAGATTGTCTCCTCTAGGATGCATTGGGGTTCCTGTCTCCAGCTTATCCAGGAGACACAAATGGTGACCACTAATCTTGGGCTTTCTAAATGGGCACATAATTATGAAATGGCCTCTCAACCTGAACTTTCTTTCAGAACAATATTCAAGACATCACTGGGGCTCTGTACAAACACAGCCAAGATAAGGCTTTTGGGAACACCAGCTCCAGTGTGCCAGAAATGCTGATCATCAATCTCATCAATGACATCTTTGGAGCGGGTAGGAGTCAGCTTTCCCCTCCCTGCTCCCTGGTGTCCCTTTCTAGCATCACAGCATTTTCATAGTATGGGTACCCAAGAGGATGCTCCAACCTGCATATAGATTTCCCAGACAAGATTGCCTCTGATTCAAGGTCCTCTGAATGTCTCATATCCACTCAAAAATCATAGCTGAAGTGTTTTCTTAAAATGATTATTTTTCTAGGAATTTATAATCTATTCCTCTTAATATCCCCCAACAACAACAAACATCTGAAAAAATACTTATCATAAAGATGCATAATCTGGCAAAACAAATTGCCACATTGGCCATGCCTGGAAATATCTCTCTGTCTGCACTGAAAGTTTATCATATCTCTGTCAGAAGGTGAACCTTTGAGATTTGGAGTGTTTCCTGGTATTGATGAGAGTTCTAAGGTTTTTCAAAGTTATTTTTCTCTACAACCTAGACATCGTGTAAATTGCCTAGTTCTCCCACCTCAATCTGCATCAATTCATAGAGTTCTTCTCAGTTTTCCTGAAATTGACCATTTTGTCATCCCTTGTGACAAAATGTCTCCTTACATTCATAGATGATCATTTGTTTGGCTATTCCACAAAAGGAAGGCAGCCCCTTAGTTTCCAATTTTTGGAATACTACAAAAAGATGCTATAAATGTCTTTCTTCTTAAAGTTCTTTTTCTTCTTTCTCTGATCACCTTGCTAGAGGTATAGGTTTACTGTGGTATAGCTGGGTCAAAGGGAATGTATAATTTAGTAGCTTTGGGGGGCACAATTCTGACTGCTTTCCAGAATGGCTAACTTGTTTCACAGCTCTACCATATCCTAGTGGACCTATTTTCTCACAACTCCTCCAACATTTGTCATTGTTCCTTTTTGTCATTTTCGCTAGTCTGTTAAGGGAAAAGTAAAGCCTTAAAGTTTTTCCATTAATTTGTATCTCTCATTTATTATTGAATTGCTTATATCTGCTAGTAAACCATGGGCTATAATTCATTCAAAATGAAAGCATTTAGTGAAAGATTATAGTGAGGAAGTAACAATAAAATTTTGCCTGGTTAACACGAGGCATACTCTACCACAAATACAGAAGATGCCATTAGTGGAAGATTGGACTGCCATAGGAAACAGAGGGAACTTCCCCTTCATTTCCAATTTCTTATTTGGATTCTTTATCTAGAGTATTGCCTCTTCCTCAGTGGAAGAATGGATTCTTTATACTTTTAACTTAAAGCCCTGGGATCTTTTAGAAGGCAGAAAGAAACCCTTAACAAATTCAATCCATAGAGTCAAGGAAAAACTTTTTCAAGGGAAAGGGAGAAACTTGTACCAGTATTTTTTTTTTCTATAGGATACAAATGATGTGTTAATTTCAGAGTTTGGGCTATAAAGGATCCATTTTCCATAGAGTTTTTGCTTAAGAAATCAAGTTCTCTGAAACAGAGGAAAGTCACTCTCAGGTAATCATTGCTTAATTTCTTGAACTCTGTTTCTTTTTGTTAAAAAAAAAAAAAAACCTTACTTTCTCTCTTAGAATCAATACTACATATCAGTTCTAAGGCACAAGAATGATATCAGCAAGGTAATTAGGGTTAAGTGACTTGCCCAGGGTCACACAACTAGAAAATATCTGAGATCAGATTTGAATCCAGGATCTCTCATCTCCAGGCCTGGATCTCTAGCTCCTGAGCCACCTACTCCCCACTTAAACTATTTTTCTTGGTCACCAAGGCATGACAGCTTTGATTTGCATTAAGATTGCTCTCTCTACTTTAGGGCTAGCACATCTATGTAACTATTTGATTCCCATTAACTTTTAGTCCTCATGTATGGAGAACAGGAGTTCTCAACCTAGGGTCTGGATAGATTTCAGTGAATTCAAATCAGAAAAAAAAAACATTATTTCAATATGATTTGTTCCCTTTGTAATCCTTTATATTTTATGTAAAAACATTATTTTCAAAAGATGTCTACAGACCTCACAATATTGCCAAAGGGACCCAAGACACAAAAAAAGATTAAGGGTACCAGTAATATGGAACCTACCTTTTTAAAAGCAACTGACAAAATCTCTAGGGTTCAAACACCCACTTTTCTCTCCCTTGCAAATGATTGGGAGAGGGAAAGCACTAGAACAAAAATAAGCCCAAGATGGGAGGCAGTTAGGTGGTTCAGCGGATAGACCTAGAGACAGGAAGTCCTGGGTTCATATCTGGACTCAGATACTTCCTAACTATGTGACCCTGGGCAAGTCACTTATCCCTCATTACCCAGCCCTTCCAGCTCTTCTGCCTTGGAATTAATATTAGTATTGATTCTAAGATGGAAAGTAAGGGTTGAAAAAAAAATAAGCCCAAGATGGCAAGGTCATTACCTTCCCCTGCCTAGAAATAGTCTTGTCCTTATTGACCTATTTGT